>NC_090738.1:21837037-22059537 GCF_036898095.1 Palaemon carinicauda | reverse complement strand
TCTCTGATCATAATGAAGAAACAAACTGGAGGTAGAGCTTTGCTTATTACCCAGACATATTTCCCATACTATTCCCTTAGAACTACATCACATCTTCCTACTTTAGATATATATATATATATATATATATACATACCTACATATATACATACCTACATATATACATACATACATATATACATACATACATATATACATACATACATATATACATACATACATATATACATACATACATGCATACATATATATGTATATATGTTACTGTATATATATGGGTTATGGAAAAAATCTGCGAAGTGGTGAATCCGCGATGGTCGAACCGCGAAGTAGCGAGGGTTCACTGTATATATATATTTATACATTGTAGTGATTAGGTGTAACACAACAATGCAAATTTATTAATTGGTGTCTACTCTATCTCTTTAGATTTGGTCGTACAGTGCACAATAGTTGAGAGGATTTTCTGTAATTGTTAATGTTATGATTTTAGACTTTTTTAAAGTAACTGCAATAAACCAGAAATATGGGTTTTAAGTTCAGGTACAGTATGCAATGTTTGATTTTTTTTTATTTCCTTTCAAAAATGTTATAACTAATACAGTCCAAATTTTTGTGTCCTGCCCTAAAATATATTTGCTTTGGGTACATCACATAACTTGATATTCTCGGTGATTTCTAAACATTCAACGCTTAGAAATCTTAGAATCAGTATATAGTACAGTAAATGGAAACAAAATATAGTTAAGAAGGTGATTTTATCTACTTAGGAATTAACCTTTGAACACAAGTAATTGTATAATTTTTTTTACTTTGGCTGATTTTGGAAATCTGAAATTTGTACAATTTACAGTATCACGAAGGACAGTAAAAGTTGCTGTTCATTTATTTATGCATAGCTGTATTTATTTATGTAACTATTTGGTTTTTCACTATCTAGTGTAAAAAAGGGTTTTTGAAACTAATTTTTTTACAACTGTCAATCTCTTAGGATTAGGTTACAGTATTTGGGCACTAAACATTATCTGAGTACTGTACAGTATTAATATTTTTCATCACAGATGGGTATCGGTGCTACATCACACATGTATCTGTTATTAGTTAGTACTTGCCTTTTAATTTGATATATATTTTCCAGGATAACAATTACACTGAATGTAAATCATACAGTAGACTCTGAAGGCCCAGTTGAAGCCTCACAGGAAGCTGATTTAAGGAGTAAGCCAAGTTTTGAAGTTGATATTAAAGTTGGGTCTAAAGTTTTGTCATTCACATGTTCATATGTGAATCCCGGTGAAGCTTTAGCAGAAGGTCATGATCAGAATGAAGGTAAGTGCAGTATTGGCTTTTGATTTTAAATTTATGTAAGAGTGCTTTTATGTTCATACAATAAACAGACTCATTTTTAACTTTAAGTCTTTTTTTAAGTGGATTTAAGGAAAGTGTTGAATTACTGTAATATCAGCAAGTACTGTATTTTAATATTAATCCAATAGAATATAATTGAAATAAAAATGTCAGATAGCATGAGACATTAAAATCTTTGCAATGAAATTGTTTATGCAATGCAGTTTTTAGTATTGCACGCAAACATTTGTTGTCTATGGCAGAGGTAGCCTCCCAGTCAGTCACAATTGACTGGTCAGTTGTAATTCATGATTGACGGTCTTTCTCTGTTCGATCACAGGACTTGCCAGATTTATTTGGTATTTATGATTTTTGAATAAGAAATTGTGTTTAATATGTGGTATACAGTTATCTTATGATAATGTTATAATGGTATATTATGAGTTTTATTTTCATGGAAATATCTGAATCATATGTAATATGTGATTTCTTGAAAAATAATTACAAATCATGTAGGG
This sequence comes from Palaemon carinicauda, assembly GCF_036898095.1. Taxonomy (NCBI): domain Eukaryota; kingdom Metazoa; phylum Arthropoda; class Malacostraca; order Decapoda; family Palaemonidae; genus Palaemon; species Palaemon carinicauda. Next base: position 22,057,672 of record NC_090738.1, on the reverse strand, counting down.
CCTCCCAAGTCCCATACAAAGACTAAACCTGACAGGAATCATACTATACTCCTCTGTTCAAAATTGGTACTGTATGAGCCAGGGGTGTTCAGTGATGTACAGGTCTACATTTTCAGTCATCCTCTGTAACCCAAATAAAGAAATATTCATTTCACTGGTATTGGAAAAGATTTAATTAATGAAAATTATTGGTTATAATTCAGCAACACTTTCTCACTGTTAACCCCTTTTACCCCCAAAGGACGTACTGGTACATTTCACAAAACTCATCCCTTTACCCCCATGGACGTACCGGTACGTCCTTGCAAAAAAATGCTATTTTTTTTTTTCATATTTTTGATAATTTTTTTGAGAAAATTCAGGCATTTTCCAAGAGAATGAGACCAACCTGACCTCTCTATGACAAAAATTAAGGCTGTTAGAGCAATTTAAAGAGAAAATACTGCAAAATGTGCTGGGAAAAAAACCCCTTGGGGGGTTAAGGGTTGGAAATTTCCAAATAGCCTGGGGGGTAAAAGGGTTAAGTGAATGGCACAGTACAGTAGTGAACGATATTTTCTTGTTACGTTATTTATAGACTTGTTTACATGTTTAGTTTTGGAAAAAATGGTAATTGTACTAATATTTTATTTTCTCTAATGATGACGAGTTATAAGTAAAGTACAATAGTGGGTAATATTTCACTTTTATGTGACTCATTTACTTATTTAGTGTGGAAAAAAGTGTCGCTCATATTTGTTTGACTTCTTCTTTTATTCAAGTCACATAACACTCTACGCAACCAACTGAATATAAAATGAATGCTTTATAAAGCACTAAAAAGACAAAAAACAATGCATTTTCACAATGAATGGAAGGAAGACTATTTCTTTACAGTGAACAATTTGGAACATGTAAGCCTGATATGTTATATATTTCAGACTTTAGCAAAGAGAGGAAATCTCAAAAGACATGAACAGTTGTCACAAGAAGTACGATACTGACTTTTACCAAAAAGTGAGTTAAGAAAAAGGAAGGTTAATGAACTGAAGTCAGTTTTCTTCAATAAAACATTTCAACTACTGTTAGATATAAATTAAAGACAACTACCATTGCATTTTTAAAGATGCTTCAGAAGCATTAAAAAAGACCTTTTAAGGCGGAGAAAAATAATCATATTTGGAAAAGACTATATAGGGTGCAAAAAGTTAGTGAAAGCCTTTCTTTCAAGAAAGATCTTCAGCTGTCAAGAAATACTGTTAAGCGATTCTGTGACTGTATGGCAAAAGTGTTGAGTAAAAAGCTTGATAAAGGTATACATGAATTTGTTTATTTTTCAATAGTTTGATGATCTCGATGTGGTTGATACAATGGGTATGCATTTTCGTTCAGATGATATTTTAAAGACATGAAAACCAAAGAGGAACTGCTGAATATCTTGCTATAAAAAGGTAAGATGAGAGGTGAAGACATTTCCAATTTTCAGTGAGTTTGGTCAGTGAAGACAATATCCTTTTGAGTAAGCTTGCATCAATAACAACTGGTGGGGCACCTGCAATGATGGATTCATTGGTCTCTGCAGGAGTGATTATAGGTTTCCTGAGTTTTTTGGTTATTTTTTTCATTAGCAAATACTAATGGCAATTTTTCAATGACCTTATGAATAATAAATAATAACTAAAGTTGTAAAGTAATTTGAGTCAAGAGTCTTCTGAAATGGCTGTTTTAAGCTCAATTAGAATTGAGTGAGGCTGAACGACAACCTTTTGTTGCGTTTTGATGTCAGGTTGTTAAAGTAAAGGAAAACTCTGATATTTAGAAATTTACTGTCAGAAGTAAAAATGTTTTTGGCTTTAAAAGGTCAGTCTTATGTTCATGGTAAAAAAAAATTATGTAGGGCTGTCAAATTTAGCTTTTTTTAGTTGACTTCACTGTTATGTCTCATGAAATAAATTTAGATTTTCAATGAAAAGAAAAATCTTAAGTAGACATCATTATTACTGTGACAGGTTTAAAGCATTTACAGGCTACTCATGAATGGCAGAAGCAAGGGATAGTGACATAGCCCTATCAAGTATGACAATTCCCTACACTCTTAGAGCATAACCATATACAGTATACATATGGTAAGCGCCCAACCACCGCTTCACCCAAGCTATGACCAAGGAGTGCTAGGCAATGGCTACTGATAACTCAGCAGATGGACCTATAGGCTCTCCCAAAGCCCCATCCTTATCTCACAAGGATGTTGAGGTTGCAGCGATCAAAGGACCTAACAAGTTTGAGCAGGACTCGAACCCCAGCCTGGCGACCACCAGGCAAGGACATTAACAATAGTTGCAGATCAGAGCTTCAGAAATATGAAATCTGAACTTGAAAATCAGGGAATTACTAACCAATTCTACAGTGTGCAATATATTGAACAAGTGAGAAATGCCGCTTTAGATTTTAAGATGGCTGGAAGATATACTGTAGTTACAATACCCATTTTTTTTTCTATTTGGTAAAGATAAGTATTGTAGAAATTATATATTATTCCAATCAAAATGTCACATGCATGTATCTAGTAGCGAAAGAGCTTCTTAAACATAGAACTGACATCCAGATAAAATACATGACAGTAGAGGGAAGTTACTGGAACCCTCTCTTTGAAGAAAAATATTCCATTACCAGAAAATGTTGCTGTTTTTTTCTGCATTTTCTTAAAAATGAAACCAACAAAATCCAAACACACTTAGTAATGACACACTACTGTGTGTTTCTTTACCACTGTCTCTATTCATATAGAATTTTTTTTTTTATACACCATCAACGCATCTAGTAGATCATTGTATTAAAACTGGCAGAAGTAGATCCCAATCCAAAAAATATTACCCGTCACTGGTTTAGGGTTTATATCACAATTTTGACATCAAACTTTATATTTGGTTATGGCTTCAATGCTATCTGTAACTCATCTGGTTTTTGTTGTGATGGTTACTGCTAAGATAAAGAAATCTTAATGTCTTCTTAAAATTTTAGAATTTTAACTTTTATCCTAATTTTAAAGGAAAATAGTGGACATCAAATTGACTGATATACTGTGTTGCTTTCCCTAGAAGATTGACACCTATAGAGTGTTACTATTACACAGTATTTACAGTGTTTTGATTGCATTACCATATGCAAACGACTAAATTTTCTTCCTATTTCTTTTTAGTTTTAAGCCTTTTAAAATGTCTGAAAAAATACATTACAACAAATTTTTCATAGTGAACCTAAGAGCCAACATCTTTAATACGCCTGGAATTCATGCTTAAAAGTCCCATCTTATTTATTGGCTACCAAAATATGGCTATAGTTACACCCTTGTGTTAATTATGAGTTTATCAATCATTTTTCAATGGTTCTGATTTTAGTTTTGTGCTATTCATGTTAGTCTACCCTTCTTTCTTGTATGTGTTCAACATATGTTGAATGAAAGAAAAAAGATTAGAGAAACAAAAGAAAAGTATGTTTTAACTAAAAAAATTAATAAATCCAAAGGAGCCAAAGAGAATAGTTATTAGAAATATTTTGAAGCTTATCACATCATTCTTTTGTCAATGAATAAGTAAAGGATGAGAAAGAGCAGAGGTTATGGAAATAGATTTCAAAATTTCAAAGAGTTAATTTAGCATTTTTACAGCCTCTTATTATAGCATTCAATACTGCCAACTATTGAGACAGGTCAGTTTAGTATCTTGAATAAGATGAGCTAAAATAATCGTAATTGATAATGGTATGGTTGTTGAAAACCAAAATATAGCTAATTTGTTTTGGTATTTAATTTTCTTATGTTTTAAGCCCTTAAATTTGCTATGGTGTATCTGTCATTTTTAATGCTATTTTTACTGCATGACAAATTTTATTGGTACTGAATTTATTTTTTTTATTTATTTTCTCTACACCAGATGTGTTTGGTATCAATGAATTAACCATATATGAAGGAGAGTGGGAGGAAGATACTTACTGTGTTTCTGGAGATATCTTAGATGGGGTAAGTAAATTATTTATTTAAATGGACCTTGGTCCAAATGCTGGTTTTGTTCTTATCTTTCCAGTAGGAAAATTATTCCCATAATAATCCCTCCTTGTATAATGAAGAGAAAGTGTCTGCATATATATACCGTACATACTTAGTCTCTCCCCATCCCTTGGGTAGGAGGAAGAGGAAGTATTTATGCCCTGGTGAGAGGAGGTACCCCAAGAGGTACACTCAGAAACCACGTCTCCCACCAATTGCCGAACCAGGGGGTTGTAGGTAGGAAAGGGGAGGGGCAGGCAAGGGAATTTGTGTGCATATACTGTACAGTAGGGTCCCGAATTATGCGAGAATTTGGTCGATTAATGACCTCGTGTAAATGGAAAATCGCGAATTTCGAAACACACAACTAACAGAAATAATTCCATTGTGGCCATGGCAACCAGCAATTTGCCTATTCAAATGTGTTTACTACCCATTTCCAATACTTTCTTTGTACTATACTGTATTTCTTTATAATATCAAATTGTTTTTGTAAATAAATAAAACATTTAATATACTTTAAAGTTCTAATAACTTGAAAAATGGTTAAAATTATAACCAGGATAGGTGTAAACACCATATATTTCCCGTTACAACACAACCCAAAATACAGACAAATTTTAATGTTTGTCATATCTATTGTATAATACAACTGGTGAATAGCAAAACCATCACTCTATAGACTAGCTTGTTGTATGATTGAAAATCCAGAATTATCAAAATAAAGGCGATTTTATATCATGCGTTTCCTAAACACGCTAAAAAGCAGAATAGAAAACGACAACCAATGTTTTGTTTACGTTTAACTCTGATCACAACGAAGAAACAGACGCATTTATACATCTGTGTTTTTGAATTGACAGCAATTTTACCAAGTATAGATTATATGTTGAATTTGTTATTACCAATGTTCTAATTATTTTTTATTAGAACTTTCAAATAAATGAAATGAATGCCATTTATGAAATGTTTTTCTTTATGATGCCGCCTGAAACGGAAACCTTCCATTTGTTTACGCTCCATCTTCGATCATAATAAACAAACGAATGCATTAAACACACATGATCTAAGTCATAACTAATGATATTACAAACATTTAGTAAACATTATGTTATTACAAATATTTTACTTACCGTATCCATATAAATTCCTAAATTCGTAGCAAAGCTGGAAATTTTTTTTTCCTTCTGCGTTTAATCCACAATAGCAAACTGCCGCTAATGACAGAGTGATAACTTACGATAATTTTAAACTGTTACGAAAGATAATTGTCCTTTCCATATCCAAAATACTTTTCCTAACTTCAGTTATAAGTCAACTTGTACCCACCTCAATTATGGATCCATATGCAAAAAAGGTAAAGAAGAAAGTACTAGGCCTATTTTTAAAGTCACCGAACAATTAGGTTACCGCTATAACGTTCGATGAGAGAGAGAGAGAGAGAGAGAGGAGAGAGAGAGAGAGAGAGAGGAGAGAGAGAGAGAGAGAGAGGAGAGAGAGAGAGAGAGATATGGTTTTAAAGTACTAAACAATAAATAAACAATAAATATGATAGGTTATAACACATTGGTGTTTATGTAATATTAACTGTATAGATGGTTTGAATAAGTTAAGAAATGGTGTAAACAATTCTTTGTTATTGTATTCGCGCAGAAGCTAGACATCAGCTGATGTGATCACAGCCAAAAGTAAAACAAAAATAAGTTAGCAATACTCGATTTTTAAAACACACCCGAAATTTAACAACATAAGTACATGTTTTATTATAGCGCAATTGACATTTAAAGAGTAAAAATTTTCTGGAATAGAATGGTGTTTCCTAAAAAATAGTGGTTTGCGGACGAAATCGGTTACCGTATTTTAAGCTATGATTGAAATGGATGTATACACGGTATAATTTTTCGTTTTGTAATTAATTGACACTTCAAGAAAACCGATTTTGGTTTCTTCATCTATTTGTAAGTATTGTATAACGAGAGAGAGAGAGAGAGAGAGAGAGAGAGAGAGAGAGATATTATGACGCAGAAGGTTACAGACCTAGAACAGGGGAGGATGAAGGGGGGGGGGGAGTGATGAGATAGGCTGGGTGGACTCGCAGGGGAGACGGTAGGAGACGGGGGAAGGGGGGGATTTGGTTGCCAGTGGCTAAAAATAGATTCTGAAAGACGGTAAAGGGAAAAAACGAATCCCATCGAATAAACAGAATAAGGAAAGGGAATAAGATCCAGAGGAATAATAGATATAATGGAATGAAAATGACTAGATGGTGTTAGTTGTGATAAGAATAATTTAGATATTTGAAATAAGAGTGTCTGAGGAGGTATAGAAGGAATTCGTGATAAATATAGAGGAATATCAAAGGATACAGTTAGTTTGCATTAAAGGGTTTGTTATCGTTTATCGGCAGTGAATAGCCTAAACTTCGGTAACGAGTCGTCAATATTTTGTCATATTTTAAACAGTATACATTTGATTTGCAAACATTGGTTTTGTAGAGTAGACGGTAAAATAAAATCTAGAGAGAGAGAGAGAGAGAGAGAGAGAGAGAAAGAGAGAGAGAGAGAGAGAGAGAGAGAGAGATCTAGATTTTATTTTACCGTCTACTCTACAAAACCAATGTTTGCAAATCAAATGTATAGCCTACTGTTTAAAATATGACAAAATATTGACGACTCGTTACCGAAGTTTAGGCTATTCACTGCCGATAAACGAACCCAGTCTACTCGTGAAAACCTTGAACGCCCAGAGGGAATAATAAGGCTTTTAAATATACTGTACTAAACAAAAATAATGCTTTAATATACCATCATTAACACTACCATTACAATTATCGTAAGGTTGGAGAAAGATAAAGATTGCCGAGAACGTAACCACATTTCTGTTTACATTTTGTCAGCTGGACTCGCACAGTTAACAGTTGATTTCATTGTTGATGTGGAATTTTATCCTTAAATAGGATATTCATTATGAAATTATGTTAATGAAATGTAATGTTGATATTGTTTTGTAACATTTATTATAAATCACCGTATTTAGGGCTACCAATATACTTAAAAAGACTATAGATTTGATAAATTTTGTAGTGCTTGACTCGCGAACTTTGAACAGCCTCGTGGATACAGAAAATTTATTTTTGAAAAATAGCGATCGTGGAAAAGGGGAATCGTGTAATTCGAACACGCTTAATTCGGGACCCTACTGTATATGAATATTTAACCTTCATTTTTGGCAGGTTGCTTATGCTAGTATTGAATAGTTACTATGACCTTTATAAGGTTGGCCTTGAGGATTTTGTCATAATTATATCTCTTGTCAATAATTTATTGAAAAATCAGTAAGATTAATTGATTCTGAAAATAATTTATGGATTTTTTATTCAATACAGTAATCCGTTGCCATATCGCTATTCACCTATCGCTCCCTGAGTACATCATGGATTTATAAATTTATGTAAATCTGTATCAAAGACTCCTATATTATGGGTTTTTGAGGGCATATGAGTTTTTGTATTTTTCATGTATTAAAGGTTTTGGTTAAAATAATCATTTTGAGGTCTAAAAATTGACAAAGTAAATTTCTTTAATATTGTATATACTTATGTAACACCTGCAATCTTTCATATGGTGCAAACCACTAGCCACCACCTAAGGGGTTAGGATATGGTTTGAAATGGGCAAGCTACATCTGAAATATTACCCCGGATCAAAAATGTCTTGGCCTACAAAGCTTTTACAAAAATGTTACCTATGTTAAATTCTTAATAAGCATGGCTAACGAAGCTAAACTCTTAATAAGTGTGATTAACGAAGAAACTATGAGGCCAGGTCCTGAAGGTCCTGGCCTTATAAAGCCCCATGAGCTTTGTTGTGCCCTAAGAGGCACAATGTAGGCTATCACTCCTAGGAGTTATAGTGTACGAGATATTTTCTCTCATAGGTTAAAACCTTGAGGCACAGGTCTCAAAGGGCCTTGAATAAATTTGTAGAAAATCTACATTTAACTAATGTAGTCTAATCCTCTTCAAATTTCCTTTAAACCAAATGCAACTTTCTTCTACGTTTAGTCTTTTCACTTTTCTTAATTTTTATTCTTTTTATTACATTTACCTACATAGCCAACATAAATGAGAATTGTTCCAGCACCGAATACAAACCTTACAGCTCTTTACTATGGAGATATATTTCGGCAACAGCTGAAACTATCCGTAAAACTTTTAACAAAGTGCTTCTATTCTCCGCTATTTACGGGCATTAGACCAACCACCCCGCTAGCTTACGCAGTAGCCAACAAAAGCCACTTTATTTCTGCTCGGAGGAGACCAGATGTTGTCAGTTCTCCACTTTATTCTTTTTAACAACCATAGTAAAGAAACGAATGGCCATAAATCTTTCATTTTCCTATTACTTCGTATGGAATAGTTTCCATAGATGTTGAAGTTTACTGTAACACTCTTTACATTTGCTCACTTTCGTTCCTATAGCTTCGGTGTAGGGAGGAGAGGAGAGGTAGACTGGGTCTTTTTGAGGGCTTCCATTCAGGGCGGAATTTCTTAGGGGGAACCCAGAAACTAATTCTGGTTAAGTTTTATTGGCACCACTTGATGCCGACCTTCAACTTGAGCTCTGCTCATCGACGGGAAGCCGAGAACTGCTGCCCAGAGGTCAGCCTCCAGTTGTTGGACAACTTTCCCTTCCACCTCCTATTGTTGGACAACTTTCCTTCCGAGTGAGAATTAACCTCCTCCAGGTATTGGGCACCCTTTCCTACCGAAGAAGTGTTACTCTCCACCAGCCACTGTCTAACAAACTTCACGCTTGGTTAGAGAATTGCCGACAGGCAAAAGGGGTTGGTCGCCTTTCCCACTCGCAGGAGACTGACTTCGCTCGAGTGGTTTTCCCCCGGGGGATTCCTCCGGCGGGAATTGGATTTGTCCATGCCCCGATTTTGCTCTTCAGAGCTTGGCGATGAAGGAGTTAGGTGACTGCTTGCAGTTCCTTTGGTACAAAATGAGTCGTAATCAATTTCCCATGGGGTCTTTGCCACAGATGGTGATACCTGAGCCTCTCCCATCAACAAGTCTCTTAGGCTTCTAATTCTTTGGGGTTGTTGCTGACATTGTGCGTTTTGGCACATCAAAGCTCTTGGAGGATTGTAAGGCCAGGCTCTATGAGACCTGTGCCTCATGGTTTTAACCTCTTATGAGAGAAAGCCTCTCGTAGACTATATCTCCTAGGAGTGATGGCATACATTATGCCTCTTAGGGCACAACAAAGCTCTTGGAGCTTTAAATCTGTAAAATTTGAAACAATCCCACTCAATACACCACTACAGGCATGTGCAGTTAGAACTCATATCGGGAAAAAAATTACTTTATGTTCGCTATTTATTGAACCATCCTTAGAACTTTTCCTCTTAGATCATGCTGGTAATCCAAGAAGGCTTAGACTTTCTGACCTCCAAGACTTGATCAATCAGCTTCCTGCCCCTTTTATTTTAATGGGTGATTTTAATGCAAAGCACACTTTATGGGGTGGAAATGTGTGCGATAGATGGGGTAATCTTGTTGAAGAATTAATCGACAACAATGATGTAATACTAATGAATGATGGTTCTCCAACTAGGTATGATGTATTCCACAACTCTACATCAGCCATTGATTTGTCAATCTGTTCCTCATCCATTCGATTGGACTACCTTTGGCAAATGAACACCTACATGGCAGTGACCATTGGCCAATAATGTTAAATTATGTCCATAATCTTCCTTCTCAGTGTCCACCAAAATGGAAGATAGATGAGGCAGACTGGGCAGCTTATGAAAACTGTTCACACACTGATAAAGAATATGATGAATTTACATCTCCAGTGCATGCCTATCAACATCTTGAAAATATTATTGATGATAATGCTAGCAAGTTTATACCTAAAACATGCGGTTTACCTCATCGCTCTGTAGTTCCTTGGTGGAGTAAAGAATGTGCCAACGCAAGAAAAGTGACCCGAACTTGCTTCAGAAGATACTTGAGGACAAACTATTTAGCAGATAGAATAGCATATCTCAGAGCCTGTGCCAAACAAAAAAGAATTTTTAAAAAAGCAAAGAGAGCATCTTGGAAGAAATATATATCTAATATTAATACCAAAACTCCTTCAAAGGAAATATGGGACAAGATTAGAAAACTTCAAGGTAAATTCGTCCCTAAGCCTCTACCAATATTAAGGGAAAACAATAGATATATATCTGACCCCAAAGATGTAGCAGAGGCTCTTGCTAAGCACTTTGCTCATGTATCAAGTGCTGACAACTATTCCCCAGCATTTCAACAAATTAGAGCATCAACATCTGTTGTTCCTCCTGCTTCTTCAAATACTGAAGCTTTTAACCTGCCTTTTAGTATGGAGGAGATGCAAAATGCTATCTCCAGCTCTTCTTTAACTGCCCCAGGTGAGGATGGCATCCGGTATGAAATGATATCACATCTTCCAGTGGATACCAAGGAATTTTTATTAGAAACCTTTAATGGTCTATGGGCTTCCCATACATCTCCTGATTCCTGGCATACTTCAATTGTAATTCCAGGCCACAAGTCTGGTAAAGACCCAGAACTGCCATCTACTTATAGGCCCATATCCTTGACCAGTTGCATATGCAAACTATTTGAGAGAATGATCAACAACAGACTTGTGTGGTATCTAGAATCAAAAAATCTTTTATCTAACAGACAGTTTGGTTTTAGGAAGAACCGAAGTACTCTAGACCCTTTGCTGATGTTATCAAGGGAAATTTCAAATGCTTTTTCTAACCAAAACCAAGTGGTGGGTGTCTTTTTTGACCTCGAAAAGGCATATGACACCACCTGGAGGGGTGGTATTTTAAAGCAATTGGCCTCGTGGGGTATAGGAGGACATATGTTCTCTTTTATTGAAGAATTTTTCAATATTAAACTTAGCCGGTGATTATATAAGCTGCAGCTCTGCTGCTCGACAGAAAACTCTACGTTCAAAATCCGCCAGCGATCGCTATGCAGGTAGGGGGTGTACTTCAACAGCGCCATCTGTCGTGCAGGTACTCAGTACTCAATGTAAACACAGAACTCAATTTTCTCTCTGTCGTGCCACCGGCAAGACCTACTAAATTCGCTGTTGCTAACTGGATTGGTTTTCACAACTTTTTGGTGAAGTACACGTTTCTAGTTTTGAGCTTTCGCTTTGCAGGCTTTATCTTCAATACATCCTTGCATTCTTTTGTTGATATCGGATTATTTGTTGATGACTTTGGATAGATTTTGAATTCCCCTTTGACTAATTCAAAATGGCTGACCCTTCTCAAGTCCCTAAATTCAGGAAGTGTAATGCTAGGGACTGTTCAAGGCGTCTTCCGAAGGCCTCTATCGATCTTCACACCGTTTGTTCCAATTGTCGGGATAAAACCTGTCAATTGGAAGATCGATGTGAGGAATGCGTTGGGCTTTCGGAATTCGATTTTATCGAATTCCAGAAATATACACGTAGGCTAGAGAGAGATAGAGTCAGGAGAAGTTCATCTCGCTCCGTTGAATCTTCCTCTCCTCATGCCCCACAACCTATTCCTTCCCCTGTAGTGGTTGCTCCTGATCCCCCCTCTAGCACTCAAGAACCTTCGATGGCAGATATGATGCGTGCCATCCAAGCTCTGGGTGAGAGAGTCGAGTCCTTGGCTAGTGACCGTAACCAGCTCATGGCAGACGTCAAGGAGCTGAAGTGTAAGAGTGCAGTGGGTAGTGATAAAGTGAGTGATAGTGTTGTGGATAGTGTTGCGCTTGAGGGTTCGTCTGTTCGTGCCTGTCGTCCTCCCAGTCCGGGACCTCTTGCAAGCTCCCAAGTCCAGGGGAGAAGCAATGTCGTACGACCAAAGGGTTCGAGAGGCTTTAATCAGCGAACAGACGTTCCCTCCGTGGTTTCGGGCGTATCTACCCAAGATCGCCCCACCCACACAAAGACGAGAGAGCCCATTTATTCCTCGTCTGCGGAAGAGGTTTCTCGTAAGAAACCATGGACCAAGGTCTCGCGGCCTCTTAAGCGCAAGTCGGTCCCTTCCGCGCAAGTCCAACGGCCCAGTTGTAGCCACTGGGTCAGTTCGGACTCGCTGCAGTCTTCCGACGACTGCTCACCTCCTAAGAGAGGCAAAGCGGTACCGCATCAGGCAGTCACACCGTCTGTTGCCGCACCTGCTCATGTAGACCCTAAGTGGTCTTTGCTGCAGACCATGCAGTCTCAGTTAACGTCATTGATGCAGGACTTTCGTGCGGAGAAGGTTGACGCTGCACCAACCTCTAGCCTACAACCACCCACGGTTGTGCGTCCTGTGGACGCTGAGGCGACCTTCTGCCGCACTCCAGCTGAGAGAGTCCCGCCACCCATGCGTTCCAGTGTACCCTGCCAGCCGCATGTTGACGTTCAGCGACGCACGGAACCTTCCGTTGACGTTCGCGAGGTACAACAACAGTCTAAGTTGTTTTGTTTTGACGCAGTGCGTCAACCTCCGCAACCCAGTGTGGTTACCTCTACTCGCCCACATCAGACTAGACAGTCTGGAGTAGACGCTATGCGTCCCCGCGCTGCTATGGTTGTTGCCAGTTCACAGACTGGGCAACAGTTCCATGACGTTGCGTCCGGTTCAGTCACGCGTGCACCCGTGCTGCCGGACTCAGCTGACCAGCCGATTCCTACTCCTTTGCCGCTTCCTCCTCAATTCTCGGATGATGGACTCTCTGATGATGACGCGGCACACATTGATGACCAACATACGGACCTTGACGAACCCAAGACCACGCAACCCTCTTTGGACTTTAGAAAAGTTCTTGCTCTGTTCAAAGAGATGTATCCGGACCAGTTTGTGTCTGCGGCTCCACGCTCTCCTCCGTCAGAGTTTGCTTTAGGCACACAGTCATCCGCGCCTGCCTTTACGAAACTCGTCCTCGCCCGCTCGTCCAAGAGAGCTTTACGAGTTTTAGGAGATTGGATGCAGTCCAAAAAGTACCTAGGGAAGACAGCATTTACGTTTCCCCCTGCGAAACTCTCTTCCAGATCGAGCGTCTGGTATGCCACGGGAGAAGTTCTCGGCTTGGGAGTTCCTGCCTTTGCCCAGGGCGACTTCTCAAGTCTAGTAGACTCTCCCCGCAGGCTAGCCATGAGACGCTCTAAGATATGTTGGTCTCCTTCGGACCTAGACCATCTGTTGAAAGGAGTATTTAGAGCCTTCGAGGTCTTTAACTTTTTGGACTGGTGTCTGGAAGCTTTGAGCAGGAAGATCTCCCCGTCTGACAAGGAATCTTCCTTGCTCATAATGTCCTGCATGGACAAGGCCATACGTGACGGATCTAGTGAGCTTGCGGCTTCGTTCGTATCCGGGGTCCTCAAGAAACGGGAGAACCTTTGCTCTTTCCTGTCAGCTGGAGTAACACCGTGTCAGAGATCAGAACTTCTTTTTGCCCCTCTCTCAAAGTGCCTTTTTCCAGAGGACTTGATTAAGGAGATTGCTGCCTCCTTGATTCAGAAGGACACCCATGACCTGGTTGCGTCCTCTGCCCGCAAAGCCACCCCTTTGCCTACCTTGTCAAGACCCAGGATGGACACTCCAGCGTCCAGATTCATTCCGCCCTTTCGTGGCAGAGCCTCCAGCAGAGGAGGTGCTCGTGCCGAAGGGAGACGTGGGAAGAAGAAAGGTACCAAGTCCTTTAAAGGCAGAGTCTGACTGCCACCATCTTCAGACAGCAGTGGGAGCCAGACTCAAGAACTTCTGGCAGACCTGGGAGAAAAGAGGCGCAGATGCACAATCTGTGAAGTTGCTCAGAGAAGGGTACAAGATCCCGTTTGTACGCAAACCCCCTCTAGCAACGTCTCCCATCGATCTCTCTCCCAGGTACAGAGAGGAAGACAAGAGACGAGCTTTGAAGCAGGAGGTGTCTCTCTTACTAGAAAAGGGAGCGGTAGTCAAAGTCCGGGACCATCAATCCCCGGGCTTCTACAACCGTCTCTTCTTAGTGGTAAAGAAGACAGGAGGGTGGAGGCCGGTGCTAGACGTCAGTGCGCTGAATGTCTTTGTCACAAAGCAGACGTTCGCCATGGAGACCACAAAGTCCGTTCTAGCAGCGGTCAGAAAGGAAGACTGGATGGTCTCTTTAGACCTAAGGGACGCATACTTTCACGTCCCCATCCACCCAGACTCCCAACCTTTTCTGAGATTCGTTTACGAAAAGGTTGTCTACCAATTTCAAGCCCTGTGCTTTGGCCTAAGCACAGCTCCTCTTGTGTTTACGAGGCTGATGAGGAATATAGCCAAATTCCTGCATTTCGCGGATATCAGAGCCTCCCTCTATTTGGACGACTGGCTTCTAAGAGCTTCTTCCAGTCGTCGCTGTCTGGAGAATCTAAAGTGGACTCTAGATCTGATCAAGGAATTGGGTCTCCTGGTCAATATGGAAAAGTCTCAACTGGTCCCATCCCAAACTATTGTGTATTTAGGGATGGAGATTCACAGTCAAGCTTTTCGGGCTTTTCCGTCGGCCCCCAGAACAAGTCAAGCCCAGGTATGCATCCAGAACATGCTGAAGAAGGAACGATGTTCAGTCAGACAGTGGATGAGTCTGATAGGGACGCTTTCATCCCTTGAACAGTTCGTTTCGTTAGGGAGACTACACCTCCGTCCCCTTCAATTTCACCTAGCTGTTTACTGGAAAAAGGACAAGACGCTAGAAGCGGTCTCGATCCCCATTTCCGAGAAGATGAAGTCGTCCCTGACTTGGTGGAAGGACAGTATCAGCCTCAGAGAGGGTCTGCCCCTGGCTGTTCAGACCCCCAACCACGTTCTCTTCTCGGACGCATCGGACACGGGCTGGGGTGCGACATTAGACGGTCGGGAATGCTCGGGAACTTGGAACTCGAGTCAAAGAACGTTAAATATCAACTGCAAGGTGCTACTGGCAGTTCATCTGGCCTTGAAAAGCTTCAAGTCCCTCCTTCAAGGCAAAGTGGTGGAGGTGAACTCAGACAACACCACGGCTTTGGCGTACATCTCCAAGCAAGGAGGGACCCATTCTATGACGTTGTACGAGATCGCAAGGGACCTCCTCACCTGGTCAAAAGATCTAAACCTTTCTCTAGTAACGAGGTTCATCCAAGGCAACTTGAATGTCATGGCAGATTGCCTCAGTCGGAAGGGACAAATCATTCCAACAGAATGGACCCTACACAAGGATGTGTGCAAGAGACTGTGGGCCACATGGGGCCAGCCTACCATAGATCTCTTCGCAACCTCGATGACCAAGAGGCTCCCAATATATTGCTCACCAATCCCGGACCCAGCAGCAGTTCATTTAGATGCCTTTCTACTGGATTGGTCACATCTAGACCTATATGCATTCCCCCCGTTCAAGATTGTCAACAAGGTACTGCAGAAGTTCGCCTCTCACGAAGGGACAAAGTTGACGTTAAGTGCTCCCCTCTGGCCCGCGAGAGAATGGTTCACCGAGGTACTTCAATGGCTAGTGGACATTCCCAGAACTCTTCCTCTAAGGGTGGACCTTCTACGTCAGCCACACGTAAAGAAGGTACACCAAGGCCTCCACGCTCTTCGTCTGACTGCATTCAGACTATCGAAAGACTCTCTAGAGCTAGAGGCTTTTCGAAGGAGGCAGCCAGGGCGATTGCTAGAGCAAGGAGGACATCCACTCTTAGAGTCTACCAGTCGAAGTGGGAAGTCTTCTGAAACGGGTGCAAGTCAGTATCAGTATCCTCGACCAGTACCTCTGTAACCCAAATAGCTGACTTCCTATTATACCTGAGGAAAGAAAGATCTCTTTCAGCTCCCACTATCAAAGGTTACAGAAGCATGTTGGCATCAGTCTTCCGTCACAGAGGCTTAGATCTTTCCAACAACAAAGATCTACAGGACCTCCTTAAGTCTTTTGAGACCACGAAGGAGCGTCGTTTGGCTACACCTGGTTGGAATTTAAACGTGGTACTAAGATTCCTTATGTCAGAAAGGTTCGAGCCACTACAATCAGCCTCCTTTAAAGATCTCACTTTAAAGACTTTTCCTGGTTTGCTTAGCCACAGCTAAAAGAGTCAGTGAGATTCACGCCTTCAGCAGGAACATCGGATTTTCATCTGAAACGGCTACATGTTCTTTACAGCTTGGTTTTCTAGCCAAAAACGAGCTACCTTCTCGTCCTTGGCCGAAATCGTTCGATATTCCAAGCCTTTCAAATATGGTTGGAAATGAACTAGAAAGAGTCTTATGCCCTGTTAGAGCTCTTAATTCTATTTAAGACGAACTAAACCTTTACGAGGACAGTCAGAAGCTTTATGGTGTTCTATTAAGAAACCTTCTTTGCCTATGTCAAAGAATGCATTATCCTATTATATCAGACTGTTGATACGAGAAGCTCATTCCCATCTGAGTGAGGAAGACCAAGCTTTGCTGAAGGTAAGGACACATGAAGTTAGAGCTGTCGCAACTTCAGTGGCCTTTAAACAAAATAGATCTCTGCAGAGTATAATGGACGCAACCTATTGGAGAAGCAAGTCAGTGTTCGCGTCTTTTTATCTTAAAGATGTCCAGTCTCTTTACGAGAACTGCTACACCCTGGGACCATTCGTAGCAGCGAGTGCAGTAGTGGGTGAGGGCTCAACCACTACATTCCCCTAATTCCATAACCTTTTTAATCTTTCTCTTGAAATGTTTTTTATTGTTGTTTTTGGGTTGTCCGGAAGGCTAAGAAGCCTTTCGCATCCTGGTTGATTTGGCGGGTGGTCAAATTCTTTTCTTGAAGCGCCTAGATTAGAGGTTTTGATGAGGTCCTGTAGTATGGGTTGCAACCCTTGATACTTCAGCTCCTAGGAGTCGCTCAGCATCCTAAGAGGATCGCGAGGCTCCGTAAGGAAGACGTACTTAAAAAGGCAGAGTAATTGTTCAAGTCGACTTCCTTACCAGGTACTTATTTATTTTATGTTTGTTATTTTGAATAACTGCTAAAATGAAATAAAAAATCCTTAGCTCATAATAATGTAAACATTTATTGCTGGTCTCTACCCACCCCCCTGGGTGTGAATCAGCTTATATAATCACCGGCTAAGTTTAATACAGTGATACCTCGGTACTCGACCATAATCCGTTCGAGATCCGTGTTCGACCTCCGATTTGTTCGAGTACCGAATTTTTTTTCCCCATAAGAAATAATGGTATATATTCTATTCCGTTCCCAAGCACTCGAACAGGCCCAAAATATTAATAAAACGTGTACCTAAACAACAATAATTATCTAAATGTGTATGAAATTGGTCAGAAAATCCTATAAAACAATTTTAAACCATTTACTGTACTAAAATAAAACAATTTTAAACCATTTTCTGTACTGTAGTGAACATACCTTTGAGCAGCGGTTCGATGGCATACAGGGATGGATGTGGAGAGGATGGAAGGGGGAGGTTACTGCTTGGAAGGAGAGTCCCCTTCCATGATGTGGCGGGGTAGTTCTCCTTCAGGAGTTGTTTCTCTCTCCAATGAAAGGGTGGGCAGATCTATTTCAGGGGTTTCTTCTCTTCTTTGTCTCTTCTTTGGAGGAGAAACAGGCTTTGATGTAGCAGCTTTCTTTTCTTTTGTGAAAAACTGGTCTATTGTTAATTGTTTCTTCCTCCTCTGCAGTATTCTTCGAAAATGATACATGACACTATCATTAAACATATGCACTGCCCGGTTTGCTACTGCAATTTCTGGGTGGTATTTTTCAGCAAAAGCCTGCACATCTGCCCACTTGGAACAAATTTCATTGATGAGAGAACTTGGAACATCCTCCCTTACCTCATCCTCTTCTGAAGATTCCTGCTCCACAATCAGATCCTGCTGCTGTTGTTGTTGCAGGTGCAACAATTCCTCCACAGTCAACTCGGTAGAATGGCTTTCTACAAGCTCATCAATATCATCCTTGTCGACCTCAAGCCCCAAACTCCTGCCCATGACAACAATTTCCTCAACGACATCAGTGTCATCAGAAATTACAGGGGTAGCAGTGCTTGGACCCGCCTCTGGTTGGAAACCTTCAAACTCCCTCTCTGTGACACATGATGGCCACAGCTTACGCCAGGCAGAGTTCAATGTCCTATAGGTCACACCTCGCCAAGCTTGGTCAATCATGTTAACAGAGTTGAGGATGCTGAAGTGTTCCTTCCAGAATTCCTTTAGGGTCAACTTCGTGTCACTGGTCACTTCAAAACACTTTCTGAAAAGGGCCTTGGTATAGAGTTTTTTGAAGTTTGAAATGACCTGTTGGTCCATGGGCTGGAGTATGGGAGTAGTATTGGGGGGCAAGAATTTGATTTTGATAAAGCTGTATTCTTCTTTCAAGTCATCCTCGAGACCTGGAGGATGTGCAGGAGCATTGTCCATAACCAGAAGACATTTCATTGGCAAGCTCTTTTCAATGAGGTAAGCCTTAACCTGGGGGGCAAACACTTCGTTTATCCACTCAGTAAAGAATTGTCTTGTGACCCAAGATTTAGTGTTCGAGCGCCACATAACTGGTAGTGCACTTTTACAAATATTATTTCGTTTGAACACCCGGGGGTTGTCCGAGTGGTACACTAACAAGGGTTTGATCTTGCAATCGCCACTTGCATTTGCACACAGCAACAATGTTAGCCTATCTTTCATTGGCTTGTGACCTGGCATCTTCGTCTCGTCCTTGGTAATGTACGTATTGGCTGGCATTTTCTTCCAAAATAACCCAGTCTCATCACAATTAAAGACTTGTTGTGCGATCAAATTTTGTTCATTTATGTACCGATCGAATTCCCCCACGTATTTATCGGCTGCAATTTGATCCGAACTAGCTGCCTCCCCATGCCTAGTAACACGATGAATACCTGTTCTATTACGAAACTTTTCAAACCAACCCCTGCTCGCTTTAAATGTAAATGAATCACTTTCACTGGTACTCGGACTTTTCTTCACTAATTCTTCATAGATATGCAACGCTTTTTCACAAATGAACGCTTCACTAACACTTTCCCCGGCCAACTGTTTTTCTTTAATAAATATTAAAAGCAACTTTTCCATCTCCTCAATCACTTGTGGCCTTTGCTTAGTTACCGCCGTAACTCCCGTTGCAACATTCGCCTTCTTAATCATTTCTTTATGCTTTAAAAACGTAGAAATGGTCGACTTCGCCATTCCGTATTCTACCGCTAAATCGGACACTCGTACACCATTCTCATATTTCGCTATAATTTCCTTCTTCAACTCGATCGTTGTTCGCACTGTTTTCCTCTTCTCCTTCCCCTTAACACTCATTACTTTCTTGGGACTCATTATGAAAGCTAAAAAAGCAATTAAAAGCACTGAAAATCACTAAATCACAACGAATGCTGATCGCGCGTTGTCTGAGTGACGCTCTCGAGAGAACTGATGCTTCCCGAACAAGCGAGAGTGGCCGAGATGGCGCGATCATCACAAAGCCCATGCGGTCGTCACGTGTTCGGCTGGTCGAGTACCGAATTTTTGGTCGAGCACCGCAGCAAAAATTTCTCGAAAATTTTGGTCGAACTCCGAATTGTTCGAGTATAGAGTCGTTCGACTACCGAGGTATCACTGTATTGAAAAATGTTATTTTTATAATAAAATAAATTTTTGAATATACTTACCCGGTGATTATATATTAAAGGACCCTCCCTTCCTCCCCAATAGAGACCCAGTGGACCGAGGAGAAAATTGAGTTCTGTGTTTACATTGAGTACTGAGTACCTGCACGACAGATGGCGCTGTTGAAGTACACCCCCTACCTGCATAGCGATCGCTGGCGGATTTTGAACGTAGAGTTTTCTGTCGAGCAGCAGAGCTGCAGCTTATATAATCACCGGGTAAGTATATTCAAAAATTTATTTTATTATAAAAATAACATTTTTATCAAACCGCTCCATTAAAGTGAGAGTAGGGTCAGAACTATCTTCATCCTACATGCAAGAAGAAGGTGTCCCCCAAGGCAGCGTATTGAGTGTGACCTTGTTTGCTGTTGCAATTAATAGTCTCATTAGTCACATTTGGTCCCCATTTAAATGACCTATCTATCAGGGTTAAGAAGTCACTGAACATTCTGAAAGTGATATCGCATTTTGATTGGGGTGCTGATAGAACAACTTTGCTTAGAATTTATACATCTTTGTGTCTGAGCAAGTTAGACTATGCATGCCAAATGTATGGGTCAGCTACAAAGACTTTACTTGGAAAACTTGATATTGTTCACAATGCTGGGCTTCGCATCTGCACAGGTGCTTACAGAACATCTCCCATTGACAGTCTCTATGTTGATTCTGGCATACCTCCCCTTTCCATTCGCAGAGAGGAGTTGAGTTTGAGGTTTTTAGCTAGGTCCCTTGCTGTGAGAAACAATCCTAACTGTAAATATGTTAGGGCGCCTTTAGATCGGGCTCCTAACAGATCTCGAGTGCCTAAGCCTTTGGAAGTACAGCTGAAAAATGATGCTAGAGAAGTAGGCTTGTTAACAGCACAGATAGCAGAGGTAGGATATCCCAAGTCTCCTCCTTGGTGTAATCCACCTGTTAAAGTATGTTTTACGGCAGGAGGGAAAAATACCTTACCTAGTAGGGTAATGAAAAGTGAGTTTTTAAATCATGCTGCTCAACATCATGGGAAACATGTATTTACAGATGGCTCCAAATCGGCTGCAGGAGTTGGAAGTGCAGCTGTGGTGGGGGATATTGTTATTAGAAGGAAACTCCCATACTTTTGTTCAATTTTTACTGCTGAGCTGTACGCAATAATTCTCGCAGTCCAACATGTTTTTAAAAATGGCAACCAAAATAGTTTTTATACAATTTTTACGGATTCCAATAGTGTTTTACTCTCATTAAAACAAATTATGCCAGGCCATCATCTAGTACAAGAGGTGCAGGACTGGTTGGTACTTCTGCAATCTAGGAAGAGTATCAGTGTTCACTTCTGTTGGGTCCCTGCCCATGTTGGGGTGGATGGGAATGAACAAGTAGATAAGGCAGCAAAGGAAGCTTCAGGGCTAAGTAATCCATCCCCCTTGAGTATTCCTTACAAAGATCTTAAAAGTGAGATTCATCTTTACTGTAAAAATAAGTGGCAAGCTCGATGGTCTGAACTGACCACCAATACAAAATTGAAACAAATCCACCCATTGGTGGATAAATGGTCATCTTGTAATTCTACAAGTAGAAGGGATACCATTATTTTAAGTAGGCTGCGTATTGGCCATACACATGCAACGCACAATTATTTAATGAAGAGTGGGGAAGGGAGACAGGCCCCTCTTTGTAATACCTGTCAAGTGACAATGGATGTTAAACATATTTTAGTCGATTGTCCTGTTTTTAATCTCCAGAGGAGGACACATTTACTCCAGGACAAACCGTTAAGAGATATACTGGGGGAAAACTGTAATACCCTGAACTTGAGAAAATTTATACAAAGTATTGGGTTATATTACGAGCTATAATTGATTTTATTAAATTATTTATTTATTTTACCCTTTTAATCCCTATTTATTTCACATCTATATTTTATTGTATGAAAGTGTTACGATTTGTATTAAAGGTTAAAATGATACTAAATGGTGTTAGTGTACAGATATGATTGAATGATTTTCGTTATATAGCGCTGAATGGCCTTTGATGCCCCAGTGCTTGGCTTAATGCCTAAATCCCATATTCAATTCAATTCTTGGAGCTTTATAAGGCCAGGACCTTTAGGACCTGGCCTCATAGTTTCAAACTCTTACTAAGGAGAAACTTCTATTCTTTGATGAGTATGGCGAACCTAACGCGCTAGCTCGCTTAACCTCTCACTTGTTGAGGTTAGGTGACGAGGAGCTTAGAGAGCTCTAAACCATCTACGAGCTTGCTTGCTTACTCACCGCCTCTGATGGAGCTTGAGAGTCGCAATGACGATTGGGTGATTTATCACTGGCAGGTTTAATCATACCGTTAAGGCCAGTTCTGAGAGACCAGACTGTGACTGGACCATTAAGCTTTCTTCTTTATTTCAGTTTTTATCTTGCTCTTATCAGAATTTTGTTTACAACCACTATTAAAACACTGACTCAGTTTTGTAAATGCTTCAAATTTAGATGCCATCATACTCTGGCCAACCCCATTGGGTGCAGACTTAGTCTGTTAAGAGTCGGACTCCAGTGATCTGGTTTTAAGTCTCCCATATTTGCAGGTAATGGGTGATGCCAGCCATTAGAGTCGTCGGTGGGACGGGTAACTACCCCCACTGACCAGTGTATGCCCACCTAAATAGGGGCAACCTCTCTCTAGTAGAGGACTGGTTCACGCTGAAACCTCTTCTTTTGTTGAGTCACATGGGATAGGAGGACTGACATCCACTGGTTAGTGGTGGATAACTCAGCTTGCTGTTTCTTTGACAACTAATCCCTTTGGTGACGACCTGGTAAATATCAACAAGAATCTCAGTACAGTTAACTCCAACTCGGGTGCTAATATTGTAACATGGAATCTTACTCACATTATGTAAAGAATGATTATAAGAAAACAGAGTAAGGAAGGGAAAGTAAGAAATGATGTCAGGACAGAAAAATATAGAAAAGCCGAAATCTCTGGTCACTATGAAGTAGTGAATTATGAGAACATTTTTATTTTGGAATTTGATAATGAAAGACATGAGCATGTGAATGTTTGAAAGCTAATAGGGATATAGTTAATAAGTTAATATATGTGGAGGGCCAAAAATTCTTTCCCAGGCAAATGGAAGTCTCTTGATAGAGACACTATTCCCAATAAAAAGTAAAAGATTAAAAAAGCTTTTTACACCCCATTTTCAAGCAGAGTAGGGGTGTGACATGCCTTAAAATTGCTAAACATGGAGGAAAAAGAAATTGAGGATGAACTGAGAAGTCTAGTAGTAAAAGTAGTTAGAATGAGAGAGTTGGAGAACACCGTGTTTCTTTCGCTACTTTAGTTGTAACTTTTGATCAATGTAGACTACCTAATGTTATTAAAGTAGTTTGCCTATCTTTGAGGGTGAAACCATACATCCCCTCACAATTGCAATGTTACCATTGCCAAATGTATGCCATTCAAGCTAAAAGTGCAAAGAAAAATGAAAAAATATGCCAGGTATCCTAGCGAAATGAAATGTGGAAAAAGCCACAGAGCATGTACAGAAAGTTCATATTAAATTATATTCATTGTGGGGAAGCACATCCAGCAAAATAAAAAAAAGCGGTGTCAAGTTTGTTTTTGGAAAGGAAATTCTGGGCATTCAAAACATGGAAAGGGTTACTTTTAAAGAGGCTCGTAAAACAGCTCTTGAAAAACGAATAAGGCCAGGGCAACCTTTTTCATTGGTTTTGAAGAAAAATTTCCCTAAACACACTAGCATAAAGGAAGATGGAAAAGTAGTTATACAAGATGAAAGCCCTAATGTAAATTTATGTCAGGAAAGTGTAGAAAAATCAAAACAGATACCTAAAGAACAGAAAGGTATTAAAAAACCCTGTGAATCAAATGAAAGCTTAGAACATCTGCTTTTAGATAGAATAAAACTAGTCTAAAACTGCCTGCATCATTAGGAAAGGTGGCAAGTCAATCTAAAAGTATTATAAATATTTGCATAAACACATCATTTGACAATACCAACATGAAGGAAAAGATCATCTTGAAGAAAATAAGAAGAAAAAACACCAGAAGGGAGACCACCAGGAAATATTGATACTCATCAAAAACTTTTCCCATAAGAAATGCCCCTAAGATAAAACTTAAATAAAAATAATTCATAGTTTGCTCTTTAGTGAATAGCAAACTCAAGATTTTTCAATGGAATTGCCAAAGCCTTAGTGCAAAATATGAATATGAAAATACTAATCAAGGAAAATTTTCCTATCATGTTATCCTTGCAAGAAACAATGCTAGATCAATTTAAATATGTCCCACGGAATATTTTTCATTTTTTAATATAATGAAGTCCAGGAAGACGAAGTTAGACATTGTGGGAGTGCATTACTGGTGCGGCGAGATGTCATCCATTACAAGATTCTTTCACAAACAAATCTTCAAGCCGTAGCAGTACAAATGAGTTGACCAAAATCTAAAGCAAGAACTTGATAACTTTATAGATGAGCTTCCTTAGCCATTTTTACTCTTGGGAGATTTTAATGGGAGACATCCTATGTGGGGGGATGATATTTCCAACTCCTGAGGCCATGAAAATTTTTTGTTTCATTGAAGGGAAGGTACTTGCTGTTTTGAATACTGGAGTACCAACACATTTTCATATACAAAATGGAACCCTTACATCTATGGAAATATTATTATGCACTCCTGAGTGCTTTCTAGATTTTTCAATGGGAAGTAATGGATGAAGGTACTGTATTGGAAGTAACTATTTTCTAATGCTAAATGTAATAGTTGATTTAATAGCTGCACCAAGATCTCCACAATGGGTAAGTGATAAAGTTAATTGGGGATTGTTTACTGTGTTAACAATATTAGAAATTGGTGCTGATAATTTTCCTACTGTGGAGGAAGGCCTTGAGGTTTTTTTAATAAAGTCATTGCAGATACCAGTAATAAGTTAATTCCTTGAACTACAGGTGGAACATTCACTGTTGAATAACTTAAAGCTATGAGAGCTGCATTTACTCTATCAGCATCATCCTTATAGTTATCATTTGGTTTGTAATAAGAAAGCAAGAGCCGAGATTAGATACCAAATCAAAAATGCTGTGCCAGTTTTGGGTAAACTTTTTATCCAAAACTAATTGGAAGACTAACTTAACAGAAGTCTGTGCAAATATAAGAAAGATTAGCAGGAAACATATACCTTTGCCATCACCTGTAATTGAATGTAATGGTCAAATGTTATAAAATCCAGAGATAATTTTTCAAAAAGGTCCTAAAAAAATCCTACATCTATGCATTACCAACAACGTATCATAGAAGGGAATCGCCCTCTTGACTTTGGAGCTATGAGGAAAAAAATCATATTTGTCTTTTAGGCTGAAAGAGCTTTTGTCAGCCTTATCTACATGTAATGATTTGGCTCCTGGAATTGATAATATCACCTATTCAATGATCAAACATTTACTTACAGAAACTAAATCATTTTTACTTGGTATCATTAATAGACTTGGGAAAGAGTTTATCCCCATTTGGAGCATCTGTATAATTTTAGCCGTTGAAACCTGGAAAAGATAGCAAAATCATAACCAACTATCGGTCGATTGCATGAACATCTTGTATGTGTAAATTAATGGAAAAGATTGTGAACATATGAATGATATGGATTTTAGAACAGAAAGGACTTACCAACTCCTCACAGTGTGGTTTCCGACGAATGCGATCCTGCATTGATGTTTTAGTAAGATTATAGTCATCAACTTGTCAAGCTTTTGCCAGCAAAAAGTATCACATATCTGTTTTCCTTAACTTAGAGAAGGCATACTATACCACCTGGAGACACGGTATTCTTTATACCATTTACGAAATTGCTCTGAGAGGGGAACTGCTGATGTTTGTTAGATCGTTCCTGAATAACCCCCAGATTAAAGTTAGTGGGAAATATATTCTCATCAATTCATAATCAAGGTGTTCCACAAGGCAGTGTCCTTTATGTAGCATTATTTGCCTTATCCATAAATGGTATTAGTAATATAATCTCTCATGAAGTCATGCACACCTTATTTGTCGATAATCTCATTTGCAGCATCGTGAATGGCTGTTGCCCAAAGAAAGATTCAGCTCACTATTGATAGGGTAGCAGAATGGGGTGCCAAACTTAGATTTAAGTTTTCAACTTCAAAAACTGTGGCGATGGATTTTTGCCGTATGAGGTGTTTATCTGGACCTTGACTTAAACCCTCAAGTAGACTCTCTTCATTCCAGAGGAGTTCCTTCTTAACTTTCGGATCGGCCGTCTTAGTATTTAAAACTCTTAGACTTCAAACTTTGTATGGCGAATATGTTCCCTGGGAGGGAACACTTGGAACTAATGCTAGTTTTGTTGTTTGGAAATGAAGAAATACAAACATATTCATTGTTTCCAAGGGGTCTCGGGTCATAGGCAATGAATCATTCAGACTGCACCTGTATGATTGTCTCACCTCAGCGTGCTGTGTTCTTGGTTCGTAGATGAACTCCAGCATATATTGCAACTGATTGCATGTCTCAAC
Organism: Palaemon carinicauda; assembly: GCF_036898095.1. NCBI lineage: Eukaryota > Metazoa > Arthropoda > Malacostraca > Decapoda > Palaemonidae > Palaemon > Palaemon carinicauda. Next base: position 22,031,438 of record NC_090738.1, on the reverse strand, counting down.
ATCATGAATAACTGTTGAGAAATGACCATTCTCTTGAAAGTTAAATGTTCCTGCTTCCTCTCAATTGAGTCCGAGAGACAATACCTGAACGGTTCTGGCTGACCATAGTCAGTTTCAGTTTCTGATGACCTCGAAGAGAAGACTAATTTCTCCTGAATGAGTTCCTGATACAGCTGGTCTTCTAAAGCCTTTCTCTCCTCTTTATGAGCGAAGGTCTTCTCTGGGAGTGTGGAAACTTCTTGTCAAACATCCTGCAGGACGCTTCAAGAGGGCTTTGACTATACTGTTTTGCCAGATGGAAGCATAACCCGACTCATGATAAAATAAGAACCTGCTGCTCTGCCCACGTGATCAAAAAAGAACCTGCTGCTCTGCCTACGTGCCAGTGCATAGCAACAATGCAGCCTGCTTCGCATCCGGGCGTGCGAACAGTTTGCACACGTAGGAGAGTTGAAGGTTGCTCGTCGATCTCCTACCGGAGAAAGGATGAGCAGGACGCAATAGTTTGAAGGGCACAGTTCTTGCTGGTCTTGTGGATGAGTCTTACTCACTGTCATGCCCTAAACCACCTAGCGAGGGAGGATGCCTATTGAGCACATGGCAGAGGTGGATGCCCTTGGTGGGACTATGTCCTCGGGCACTATAGCACGTCCCGTTCATGTGTACTCTCCCTCCTTTAACCTCTAATCTTGTGAACACGAGTTCCTACATGAAGGGATACAAGAAGAAACTGGCCCTTCATACCGAAGTTATTGAAGTGTGGACCATGCTGGAGAAACGCTTCCGAAGGTTCAACTTGGGTTTCCAGCCTCCTTCAGTCACCCTTTCCCAGTAGATAAGGCATCTTGAGGCTGGAGACTGTTCATAGATGGCTGAGCTCCGAACAAGTTTGTTCAACAAACCTCGTTCAAGATAGGTAGCCCTGACGGTCGGATAGGCCTTCAGAAGAAAAGACAGTTAACACTGGATCTCAAAGACCTGTACAGGGTACTTCCAGATCCCCATTCATCCATCCTCCAAGAAATACCCAAGTTTCTCACCCAACACAGAACCGCCTACTTCTTACCCCCTCATAGAGACAAATTCCTCAAATGTCAAGATTCGGGGGTCATGGTATCCTCAAAAAGTCCTCTCTTCAGTCAATGCAGAATTTGATATACCTAGGGATGAACATCGACACAAATCAAGGCAAAGTCTTCCCGTCCTTACCAAGAATGGAGAAAATGAAACTGGGACATCTCGCTTCTCTGGAGGCTCTGGTCCCCAGTAGTCATCTCAACACTCAAACTCTCCAGTGGCAGCTGAAGACATTATGGTCTAAACACAAAGACCCTCCAGATGTTATAGTAACAGTAGTGTCGGAGCCGAAAAGAGACCTGCAGTGGTGGGTCTGGGATACCAACCAACGGATAGGAATAGACTTCCTCCCCCTGATTTGATCCTCTTATGAGATGAATCAAAAAATGTTGGAGGCTCATCTGTTGCAGCACACCACCTCTGGACTATGTTCGGAAGCCCAGCAACAGTCACATGTCCCTCCTAAAGATAAGAGCAGCCTTTCTAGCTCTCAAACACTTGCAACAGCTCTTTCAAGCAACAGCTCTTTCAAGACACTGTGGGTTTAATGAGCGACAACACCACTGTGATGGCTTGCATAAACAAGCAACTAGGTATTTTTTCACAGCCCCTCTGCCATCTGGCTATAGAGATAACCTGATGGACAGAAGACAACTCTGTGACCCTCAGCCTATTTCATCCCTGGCAAGAGAGACATCTAGGCTGACAAACAGGGCAGGACTACTCAGATAGATGGCACCGAGTGGTCTTTGAATTTAACAGATACCGCACAAAGTCTTCTCTTTTTGGGTGTTCGCCGACAATAGATCTATCCCCGACATCTCTTGACCGCCAACTTCCAGTGTACTGCGTACCAGTGCTAGATCTCCAATATTTTTGGCAAGACATGCTATCTCAAAATCTATCAATGGCATTAAATAGCTCTGATTGTTTCCAGACCTTCTAAATGTGCTCACAAAGACACCCAGGGAACTCCCTACCCTTCCCGAGCTACTCAAACAATCACGTTTGGATTTTCCACAAAAGAGTAGCTTTGCTACGTCTTCAAGCTAGGACGTTATCCATCATCTCACTGCTCGAGGTTTTTTGCAACCAGTTGCTAGGAGAAAGGTTAGATACCTCCAAGAGTCATCTATCACTGTCTACCAAGCAAAGTGCACTATTTTCCGTGGTTGATGTCGTGCATTGGGCATCTCTCCGTTCAGTGCCACTATTCCAACAATAGTTCTTGTTATAACTCTGGGAGGAAAACTGTTCAGTGTTTGCAGTGAAAGGCTATCACTCAGCCTGAAGCCACGCCTTAAGCTAAACGGAGTTGACATCTCCTCAAAGGAATTCTCTCCTCATTGGCAGTTTCGAGCATACACGCCTTCAGTTCGAAGTCAGACCTCCTCTGTGGAATGTACTAAGTCAATCCTCAGACCATGACTGGAGGCTAAGAATTGTTCTCTTGTAGCACTGGCTTCTGCTAAGAGAGTTGTACTAAACTGTCTGTCCTCCGTCATTGCCCATTCTAGGGGATGAGGGCAAGTGACACTATTGCTGGATCTGATTTTATGACTAGTCTCAGAATCTGGCCGTAGTGGATCCTAGATTCAGGTCCTTCCGGATTGAGTTTCTGTATTGTCGTAAAGAACCCACTGTTTGAGCTCAAGAGATCAATAGACTCTCTGTCAGTACATTCTTAGTCAAGAAGAGTGACAAGAACTCGTATCTTCCTGGATCAGAAGGCAATCGAACAACTCAACAAGCAGATTCATCCCCTTCTGACCGGAAACATAAAGCTCATGATGCCAGGGGCATTAGCGCATCCCTGCCATGCAAAGTACTTCAATGTGAGGTAGGTCCTTTGGTGGATGCATAAAATGTGATCAATAACACCTTAGCTCCTTATTAGGACATGTAGCAGTTGGTAGAGGGCAGATGATACCTGGCTGATAGGTAGACGACTGGTCTTTCACCTTTTATTCTCTCCTCTCTTTGGGCTTGAGCAAACCAAGGAACTCAGCAAGCTAACCTCCATCGTCCCTTTTGTATCTTAATATATGCATGGAGAACTCTGGACTAAAGGGAGTTGGGGCTAACACCCTTGTTAACAGCAGAGCCAAGTAAGCTCGCTGCCTAGTTGGGTTAGAAGAGGGGTACAACACCTGCTCACACTCTCAGCCCAACTATCTGTGTCGCATTCACGCTATCTCTTGAGATAAAGCATGAGACACAGGTTAGTGCACCTATCAAGTCTCGTGCACTTGGGGGCAAGACTTGTTTACTCCACTGGCAAGTCTCAGTCCAGATCTTTTTCCCAGTGTTATGTCGCCAGAGCTTGCAGGTATTCACCTGATCCTCATGGTACCCAGTGCTTTGTCACTGTGGTCTTGTGAAACTTAACGAGTCTTCAAGCTAGCTCATCAGATAAGCTCGTTATCCATCTAAAAGGAAGTACCTAAGTTTCAATCTACACAGATTTTCTATTTTTGAGTGCTGTGCTTTATGTCAGGAACCCCTTAAGTGTTTACCCGAATGTTCGCGCTATTTAAGTTTGGGCATGTGTTAACACCATTCGCTTTCTCTTTTATCTAGATGATTGGGTAGTCCTGACAGATTTGGAGACCCTTCTTCAACATCGAGCCATGCTTCTCAAGTTGTGGCTCGATCTGTGGGGTCATCGTAAACTTGGAGAAGTCCTCTTTGGTATGCAAGCAGAATCTGGTATATCTTGGAATGCAGGTAGATACAAGGGAAAGTCTTTCCTGTTGCAGGTAAGACTTGCAAGATTCATGGAAGAGGCGCGTCAGTTACTGATGCAAAGCCTGCTACAAATCCATCCGTGGCAGTGTTTGCTTGGTCACCTGGCCTTGCTAGTGCATCTAGTGCTTAACAGTTGCCTTTGCAGTCTCATCAGTGGCAGCTTTGGACATTTTGGTCTCTGGGGAGGGAGGGATCCTGAAATTCTCATTCTGGTGAGATCAAATACCTGAATTGGTGAATCCTGGTTTGAACCATCTCATAGAAGGGTATATATTAGTGATTTGATGCTCTTGATGGATGCATTAAGAGAAGGCAGCTCACCTGCTGCAGCACAACCTCTGGGCTGTGATCAAAGCCAGATCGGCAAATGCCACAAACCACCTGGAGTTGAAAGCAATGTACCTTGCTCTTCAACATTTTTAATAGCTCCACTATGGTTAATGACAAATACTGTAGGTCTGTATTTTAACTAGCAAGGTTCTATTCCATGGCAACTTTTCCAACTAGTCATCAAAATCCTGTGATGGACAATGCGTTATCTTAACTCTCAATAACCCAATTTTTTTGTGCAATTAAGAAGAAATAGAAAAAGTGTTTTTCAAAATAAATTTGCTATAAAAAATCACTAGCATTTTATTTCATACCAGTTGAATCAGTAGAACTTCAAAAGTTCAAACTTGCAGCAAATGTTTTTGTATTGAATTAGGCTGACAATCTTAATTTTAACATAGACTAACTTTTAAATATTTTTTTAGTAATTTTTCATTACTACTTATATCATTTATCTATTTCCTTGTTTCCTTTCCTCACTGCTATTTTTCCTCGGAGACCTTGGGCTTATAACATCTTGTGTTTCCAACTAGGGTTGTAGCTTGGCTAGTAATAATAGGTTTTTGTAATATACAGTATATATATATATATATATTTTTTTTTACATGTTATGATGGCTTATAACCATGTAATTTATATTAATAACCATCTTGTTAGTAATGTTAATATTGATTTCTTTGAAATTCCAGATGATGTATGACTTACTTATGAATATGTTGGAAGAGAGGGGAATCTCCAATGAATTTGCAGAGAAACTCAGTTCCCTCTGTTCTGATTATGAACATTCTTTGTACGTCAATTTGCTTCAAAATGTACAGGATTTTGTGAAGAGAAAATAAAACTTTAGAAAGGAATTTTTTATATACAATACTTGAAATATGAGGCATCATAAATTTGTTACATGTTGAAAATAATAGTGCAAAATGTAATGTGTAAATATTGTTTATGGATATTGTTTATGGAATCATTTAATTATTCTATCCTTGACTGATTGGAATATAAAAAATTATGTCATGATTGTATAAACAACTGTGAATGTTCTATTACTTACGTATGTACAAAAAATACTATTGTGTTAATTTTGCTTTTTCATAATAAAGTCCAAAGTAAACCTTTTGTATTCACTTTGGGTTGGTAAATAATACATGAAGCCGCAATACCTTTATCTACAATATATTCAGATACTGAATTCATACAGATCAGTATTAACATTGGTTATATAGTACAGTATATAAAATATGAGTCCTGTATACTTTCCAACTTTCCATACTCCAAGTGTTAATTTTAAGTTACACATTTTTTCCATTTTTTTTATTATGGTCTACTGACCTGACTATCTTTTCAAATAAGTTGCCGCCTGAAGTTTTCTCCTTTTAAAAGCATATATAACAATGGCACAGAGATATTTCAAATTTTTGTGCTAGTATAGTACTTTTTGTATGGCTCAAGATAAAATATTCTGATTTCATCAAGTATGGCAACATCTTTTAACTGAATGTCACATTTTCAAGTTTTTTTTTTTTTTTTTTTTTTTTTTTACCAACAATTAAAATTAATTTAACAATGTAAGATATGACTACTGTAATAACAAAATCAAATAATGTTATCCTTTGTTTAGGAACACTTCCCAAAAAATGCTTATGGTAAAACGACAATTAAAAACTGAACCTAGGCCAAGGAGCCAAATAAAAAAATATGGTACAGTATATAAATAACTAATAAATATATTTAAACTTTAAAATATATTTACATACACACTCCCAGATATTAAAAGCACTGGAAAATCAATTTGAAAGAATTTTTCACAGGAGACTATGCAAAGCACCTAAGAGTGAAATACCATAACAACCAGTTTTCAGTGCTTGGCTATTGTGCCTCAAAATCCAAAAGTCAACCAGTGCAGACATACTATGATAATGAAAATAGTACAATTTTTGTTTAACCTTGGATAAATATTTGGATTAGATTGGAAAAAGTCACAAACCAAACTACCAATCCTAAAAATTAGTTTGTCCATACATTGGCAAGATAATAGTTTTCAATACCCATGTAAGGGAATTAAGTATTTACTTTGGCTTAACATACCTGCAGTCCAATGTTATCCACATCAGGATTTGTAATTAATATATGGCTGATTTAGAATTGAAAAACCACTAGTACATCTTGTTCGTCAGGTCACCAGACCAAATGATCAATCGACCATTACCCGACATTTGACACGAAATGAAACCTGTTTATTACTTCATCAGATACATCACAATGACAAATGTATTTTCTTGGAACATTAAACCTTAGGAATTTTGAAACTAGGAAAATTAATTAGATTCACTAAAATAGGTATTTGCAAGTTGACTCAAACAATATAACTTGATGTATATAACATTCCAATATTTAACTAAAGGTTATGCTATTGAAGGAAAAAATTTGTATTTGCTTGATGCTCCTGTTTACAATGCTACCTTGACAAAATAATCTCAAACTAATTTAAAAGAAAATGAAAAAAATTACTTTTCCAATGTGACAATAGTAACAATTTCTTTGCACCATGAAAAATTCTAGTTTTAAAATTAAAACTTGGTTCTAAAATGCAAGCTAAGCACAAGAGGAAATGCATGGTCCAGTTATATTAAAAAAAACGAAGATAATTGCTTAAATTTTACAATCAAATCTATAAAATATCAGTGAACTTTAATGGTGTAATACCAATGTTACAATACAGAACAATCAAGCAAACTACCGTTTTAAGAACTTTGAATAATTATGTCACTTTATATCCTTTACACACATTGTGAAACATACAAAAGAAGTTGTAATAAATTAGAATGATATATTGGTCTACACTGAAAAACATTGATATTCATGAAAATAAGGTTGGGGGAAGTTAGATATTTCCATCTTCAAATTCCAATATTTTTCTTCCATCAAAATGTATCATAATTAATTCCTTACTTATTATCAAACCAAATTTTGAATTCATTAGGGCTATCCTTTTGGTCTTCCAAACTAAAGGCTGAATTTCGGTAGAAAAATTAACTGGATAAACTTTAAGATGATGGTGACCATGTCCTCGAGAGTTTACAAGTGCATTTTATAATGAGAAACAAACACTTGAAATTTTAATGTACTTCAGTAAAAAAATAAAATTCCTATTCAGTTAAAGCAGGAAAAACTTCTCATGAAAATTGTATCACTAAAACAAGGTACTAAAGTAATTATTTCTCATACAAAGCATTTTTATGCTTGATAATGAAGGAAAATGTGGTTAAATCTTCAAGATTCTAGTGATAAAGAAAATATGGTTAAATCAAGATTCTAGTCATACAAAGACTTTAAATCCCAAAAATACACAACCATGATCTACAAATTAACATGATTGGAAAAATGATGAAGGTAGTTGCAACATGCATAAAAGAGATATAGATAGCTATACTAGTGTTGTAGTTAAGTTTCCATTACAAGAGCAAAGTTATGATTTGTACATAAGGATAGTATAGTACTGTACTACATGCAGTAGTCTGATAATGAAAATTGAAGAGATATTGAAAAGGAGGTACTACAGAATTTAAAGATTCATGGCTAAAATCATATTGCAAATGAAAAAAAAGAGTGTTGAACATAGATTGTATCAGGAGGAGGTTGGAAAATGTATTGATTTTAAAGACCAAGATGGTTTTGGCATCGTAATTAGAATGGATGAGGAACTTCATCAGAAAAGCAGTAGTTTAGGTATCGTAACAGGATGAAGATCTTTAGGAAGAGTCAAAAAATCTTGGAAAAACAGGTAGATGAAGACTTCCCCAGATGGGTCATTTTGTAAGAATGCATAAATAGCGAGAGAGAGAACTCATTTCAAGTACAGTATATCTCACAAAAGAGAAAAGCCAAAGTGAAAATGTTATTAAAAGCTGATACTCTGCAAATAATAGAATTTTATTAATAAAATTATTTTTTATATTCACCTGAGGTTCAAAATGCTTCCTACTCAAAGCTTACATCTATCAAAAATAGGAAATTGATAAATAGTCAACTATATAAGCTTAAATCTATTAAAGAAAAATAGGAAATTGCTAAATAGTCAACTATATACTGTATGTTACCTAACATAAAGGAAAAGGAAAGGATGGGGAAAAGTTTCAATCTTAATTTTTAGTGTTTACCTTTAGGAATAAGCCATCCTACAACTTCTATTAAAGCATTCCTATCTTATGAACTTTGATACCAGAAATCCCATCTCAGCTGTTTTGCATTTAATCCATTCATTCAGACAAAGTTCCTCATTCCCCTTTACATCACATGTTCATACTATTCAAGTCTTTATGATTTCTGGTTTGAGACGAGAACCACTTCATCATTCTTAAAAACACTTGGATCAAAACTTACAGTTGACAAGATCTTAGAAAGTGTCATAAAAATCCTTCTGCAATAACAGGAGGTTGAAGCACACAATAGCAATATACAGTTTAAGCCCTAAGCAAATAGACAAGAGACAAAGTGCAACATTCTTTGTGATTTAAAAGAAAATTACTTTCTTCCTTGAATAATACAACCTCAAAGTACTATACAGAACATAGTATTTTCAAGTTTACATGGAACAGATTTTCAAAATACTGATGTAAGTATGACCAATACTGTAAGATACTACCCAACAACATTATTGTACATTTTGAAAAGCGAAGTCTCACAAATAAAATGGAAATTTTAAAACATGCAATATTTTATCACAGTTTGCACTTTATTTAGAAAATAAATAAGAAATCATTTTGTACCTATCCTTTCCTGTTAAAAGGTGTTCAAGAAATTGTTATATAAATAGCTAAATGAATAACTGGTTTGTACACTTCAATAACTGTACAAGGTGCTTGATTAACAAATCAAAGAACACACAGGTATTTGCATGTTATTTTGACTCTGATAAAACAGAATCTAAAAAAGTTATTGCAACAATCAAAATTGAGAAGTATGGGAAATGGAATTTAATATTAACCATTATCAAGTAAAGTAGACAATGGCCTGCAAAATGAAAAAAAGAATCCTATGGAACCAATTTTAAACCGATAAATATTAAATAAACCATTATCCAGTAATTATACTTGTTATCTTTTCAATTATAGCTAAATTTAAGTTCAATAAATGAGTATTATGAAAATTGTGCCAGGTAGTTGATAGAAATTGAAAAAATAAGATGATTTAACCCAGAAATATTGGTCTAAAGTCATTTTTTTTTTTTCATTAGTCTAAATAAGTCACTGAGACTGTTTTAATTACTGGTTAAAGCCTATATGAAAATGGCTGAGGCAGAATCAATGACAAAATTCTTGTGTAGCAAAAATATAACTAGGTTAAAACCCTTCTAAAGACAAGCATCAAAGCCTAAATCAGAAATCACTGATTTTATTAGTACAGTACAGCAATTTCCTACAGCATATGATTCTATAGTATACTGTAGTCACCAATGAACTTAGTTGGAAAACAGTCATGGACTGATACTTATGCTGCCTCTTACGCCAGCTATTCACTTATGGAAAATTTCTAGGGATTAAGAAGTCGGACCTATCAATTAATTCATGTTAATATGGGCTATGGTAAGGGATGGATTTAAACTGACCAACTAATGAAAAGGGTTTCCAGAAAAGATATACTGTATAAGAAAATATGGTAACCAATGTCATTCACTGTTAAATCCTTCTTTAAAGAAAATACACACATGATGGGACGATAGCAATGCATATGGGATACAGTGTGTTTGTGAAGTTGTAAGATAATGAAATTTTGATTATAAACCACAAGGCATAGGCAGTATGCAAAGAGAAAGAAAGAATTGTACTATATGGTTCAGTATACTGTAATTACCAATCAACATATCTTTGTATATATGTTACTACCTAATTTGGAAATAAAAAATTTCATATTCTCTTGACAAGATGAAAAAATAAAACAATTGACAGAACAGAAGTGATTTTCCTGTATTACTTCAGTAAACTAACATATCTAGGCACAAGTAAAACATTTGGGGCATGATATTCAAATATGAAGTAATACAGTAATGCAAATAAACTAAATGTTTTGCCTTTGGATTTAAAATTAATGAACGAAGAATCCTTCTCAAGATTGAAATTTTCTACTGATGTATCACAATGGACTGCATTGTACTGAGCAAACACAGGTATCAATATCAATCTGAGGATTTGTTTAGAAATAAACACTGAAAAACTCTTCTACCTCACTTAATTATGGTAGTGATCATATATTTGGCCTTTACATTAATGATTTAGTACTAAATCAAAGGTTTCAATCCCAATGAGGATAAGTTGAAAGTTTCCTTTCTATTGATAAATAAATGTAACAAATATCTATGAGTAAATTATCATTGCATAAAGATATTAGAAGCAAATTTCAAAAACTATTATCAGAGATAAATTTAAAAACTTAAGATCATTACAATGATACAAATTCATTATTGAAAAATGAGAAAAATCTCTTTAGTGTACAATATTTTTTGGAATCTAGACTATTCATATAATATATCATAAAAATGAGGTACTCTGTTATAATTCATAGAATGAACACGTAACCCACTAACACTTGTAAAACATAACAGTGCAGATCTACTTCATTAAACCGTTTCAATGTTGCCCTTAACTCTAATTCTTCTGATTGGACTAAAGTCTGCAGAGCCTACACTGTTTCTTGAGTCTTCTTTCCTTGCCACTTCAGCTTCTAAATTTTCATTAGCCTGAAATTCAAACACATCATACTTAACATTAGTTCTGGTCAACAAGGGTTTGGCGGTGAAAGAAGTTTCATTTTCATCTGTCTGAGAGGTGGAACTAGTTACTGGAGTAGGTATATTCATAACAGTGGCTGGATTAATGTTGCACTGACTATCATCCTCAGAAGGGAAGACATGAGAATCACTGGCAGTAGGAGAGATGATTGAAGGTGGAACATGACTGAGAGGAGGATGGAGACGAGTAGGGCCAGGCAAGCTTTCAGTATTGCCTAGGAGAGAAACACATGGCAGGACACCTTCGTCCCTTCCCGGACTACCCATATTCAGTCTTGTAGATAATTCTGGATTTCCTGTTAATCCTCCGTCTGGTACAGCCATCTCACCCGCATTACTTGAGTTACTGCTACTACTGCTTCCCTGAGGGGAGCTAGTATTCTCTATATTCACCTATCAAACCAAAATACACAAACAGTAAACTACTCCCACTGCTTAGTATTCTGTAATCAATTATGTCTCATATATTGTACACCCCTAAAACAGAAATTTTTTTTTTTGCTATCAAGATGGATGAGCCATGTATTCACATGGAGTACCATCGAGTTTTCATGAAGGTTTAGCTTTTACATATAATTTCTCTAATTACATACAGTACTCAATTACGAATAACACTACTGATGTTCACATGCTTTTCCTGAATTGTCGAAGAGTACAAAGTTGAGGAAACAGTTATTTTTTCAGGAGTTAAACGTCTTTATCTAAAAACAATTTACAGTAATTTCAAGTTAAAATTTAAAAGTTGTACCCTTTGATATGATTAAAACTTATGCAAGTCATAATATAAATATATATATATATATATATATATATATATATATATATATATATATATATATATATATATATATATATATATATATATATATATATATATATATATATGTATATATATATATGTATATATATATATATATATATATATATATATATATATATATATATATATATATATATATATATATATATATATATATATATATATATATATATATATATATATATATATATATATATATATATATATATATAAAATGTGTGAAAGTTAGTTATAAAATTTTAAATGAAATGTAGCCTCCTACTCTATCTACAATATTTTGAGGTGAGGACAATTAAATCACTTGCTGTCATCTATTAATGAGCATAAGATAAATTGTTTTGAAATATTACGATACAATAAATATTTTAAAGTTAATTTTTATTTCTTCTAACTATACAAACCTGAGTTCTTTAAATAGGAAGATGATTTTGGAATATGCAGGAATAGCCATTGAATTTGTTAACAAAGTGGTTAATGACAGGTAGTGTGCATGGGAAAGTAGTCCCCAACTCACCACCAGTTGGAAGAGCCTCACTTTGATCTTTCGGCTCAAGACTCAGGATAGAAAGGTGGTTGAAGTGAGTAGTTTAACTAGGGTTTGTATAGCTAGGAAAATACAAATTTATTTAAGTTATTTTTTTTATGCATAAACAAAACTTTCATCCATTTAAATGAGGAGACTCACTGCTTGGTAGGCCAGAAATCCCCCTGAACAGAACTGGCTAGCTCTTTTCTTCCCTGGGAATGTGAATTTCCCTGGTCCCATACAGAAGCGAAGGAGCCGACTCCAGCAACCTCCTATCTGTCTCTCATGGAGATGAGAAGATTGAGGCACTGGCATGTCCAAGATGAACTGTATACTGTATGGTCAACAGAAGAAACCTTTCCCCCAATGGGGAAATAAACCCAGAAAAATATACCTGGTGTATGATCAATGGGTTGGTATAAATTCCACAATACTCGCCCTTGTTAGGAAGAATGGGGGAGATACGTATTTAGAATTAAAGAATGGAGCTCAGACATTTAACTTATCAGCATCTAGTTAGACCCAGCATATAGAATTTTGATTGCTTGGTCCCCAAAAAGGAGACAAATATTGGAAAAGAGCCAATCATTCTACACTTAATTGCAAACTTACACCATGGACAAAATGCTTTCTGTCCTGTGTGGGAGCTGGGCTGGCTAGACGACTACTTGAGCAGCCACCACAGGACCAAGCACAAAGATGTCAAGGGACTTGAGGGTTTTAAAGGTTTAAATGCTGCTTTGTTACTGGGGTAGTCAGGGAGACCTTAGCCACAGCCCCAGGGGGGCCATGAAATGGAGCCAGTAACCTGGCCCCTGTAACCACACTGGTACCGTACACAACCCCCGGAAACAGAGGGGGTGTCGAGAGAAGTCCTCTCCTTACAGCTACGACTGGCCTTCCTGCCCTTCTTCGACCTTCTCCTCTTCTTCCTTATCTTTGAAGAACAGTCAGAATTGGAGGAAGAAGAACAATATACAAATTTCTTTTTCCACTTCTCGGCTATCCCAAGGCTTTCCAGGCAGAGGAGACGAGGTTTGAGTGACCAATGATGAAGACACTCCCCCAAGGGGAGGAACCACACACGTTGCTCCAACAAAAACCACAATACTGGAGAACACTATCATGGGGAAGAAGGAAGGCACACTCACAGGGGCCCACGACATGGCAACAAGCAGTCACAGGCACAGAGGGAGTAGGTATTATGGGCCCCAGATCACCAAGAATAAGAGTCAGGGTATGGACGGGGAAAGGGATGTTTAATTTGAGTGGATAACTCAGGAGTGACTGGGAAAAGGGTGATGAAAGGGGTAACCCTGAGCACTGGGGTAACATGCACTTTTGGCCCAAGGTCAACTTACGCCCAATCTCAGGCGTGACATCTACTAGTGCCAGAGGATTCTCCTCCGGCACAGGTGTTGCTCTTTGAACCTCAACACACTGGCACTGGGAAAACTGGGGGAAGTATCTTTGGCTGCTAACTCCCTCAACAGATCTACCTGAAAGACTTAAGGAAGCTCAAGCCTTTCTTTGGTTTAAAGTCTCATCAGCAGTCTGCACTCAAACAAGTGAAAAGCCTCCAAACTCCAATGAGGTGCGATGAACATCAGAGGAACCCCACACACCATCAAGACCTGAAAATTCTGTCAATGTCGATCCGTGGGGTCCTTTCTCCTAATACATACTCACGAGGGGCCAAACCAGGGGCATGTGCGCAGGGGTGGCAGCAACAGACGCACTTACTGAGAAGAATGAAGAAGAGAAAAACTTATAGTGTTTACTTGGGCATTTCCAAAACTGACCCGGAGAAGGAATAGCTCTCTTTTTTTCCTTTTCAGGGTGAACACTGCTACTACACAGGAGGCCACCACCTACTCTCAGAACACAGGGATGGTTACAAACAATGATACCCCCTACAAGAAGCACAGAGTGAGCGTGGATCAACAGTTGGTTGCAACATCAACTCTTTCTCAGGGAAGTATGAATCACTTGCTTCACATCCAACACCAAAGCTATCAACAGTCAGCATTCACTTTCTGTAAGAAAAAGAAATCTGCAATGATACGCTTATATTCATTACAGCCAAAATTCAAAGTGAGGCACTTCTGACAAGTGGTGGGTCAGGGATTCTTATCTGCATGCACTACCTGTCATTGACTACTTTGTTAACAAATTCAATTGCTGTTCCAGCATGGGTTAAAATCATATCCCTATTTAAAGGATGAAAGGTTTGTATATGCATAGGAAGAAATTATTAATTATTTAAATTAGGAAAAGGTCCATTAAAATAAATCCTCCTAACTTGACTATTCATCAAATTTACTTTCAACTTTATGTTGCAAGCACCATCAAACACTTTTACTAATTTCAGCTACTTCTCTTTACTTTTTCCAATCACATGATCCATTCCGCACTTAAATTCACAACTCATTAGCTTATCTCATAACTTCATGCCTACATCCACTACCTTTCTCTGGTTTATTGCATCACTCCACCAATATGTATATACTGTATACTAAACAGACATAACACAGCCTTGTATCAGAGTCATTCCACACACAACCAATCATACTTCAGCTTACATATCTAAATTGGTTCACTCCCACGATAAAAATTTTAATGGGTCACAAGAACTTTTCTTCTATATTAAAGATTCTCAATTTCTGCTACATTGCCTCTCTTTCAATTCTATCATCAAGTTCTTTAGGTCAATGTTTAGTATGTTATACAGTATAGATATTCCTCTTATAACCAACCCTACTGCATAACTGTTTTGTACCAAACAATATATCTACACATCCCCTCCTTTGTCTTAAATACCGACATACTTTGAATAATATACTGTAGATGGGTAAAATTATTAACTTATCGACCTAATAAGCTACAAACACTTACGGGTACATGATAAAAGATTTTGTTTTTTTTTTTCTGCCGGAAAATAACTTTAGTCTCCCATAATCCCATCATAATTTACTTGGAGAACCTCTAATGAAAAATGGGCTAAGCTGACCACCATCGTAGCAATTATAACAAGACCAAAGTTTACTGTAATATCTATAGTCTCTCACTGGCACACTCCCTTCCCATTAGTAGAGGGAACTTCTGTTGAAAGATATTAATACTTGACAGTTAACTATATAAAGTACATAGAGTAATAATACTGTCATATATATCTGCACAAGAGCGAAAAATAAGTAAAGTTCCAAAAATTACATACAATAGAATTTTAGCATTACTGAAATTATTAAAAACTCAAAGTGTTACTGATGTACTGTATATATTTTACTTTAGACATTTTTTATTGGGTACAAGTAACATACAAATCAGTTCATATTAAGCCTAAGTTCTTAAAAACTTAAATATGGGACAAAACCCCATTAATCAAGTTACTGTAAGCATTCTCATATACTGTATGTCTATCACTCATTCTTAATTTGTTTTGTGCACACAAACACACACACACACACACATACACTCTCTCTCTCTCACACACAATGTAGGTCAACACCGTTTTGTGCCCGGAAAAAGTAAACAAACCCAACTGATAGCACACTATGACATCATATACAATAATATGATAAATGAAAAAGACACAGATGTGGTATATCTAGATTTTGCAAAAGCCTTTGACAAGGTAGACCATAATATATTAAGAAAAAAAATGAGAAAGCATAATATTAAGGGAAAGATAGGAAAATGGATAAAAGAATTTCTACAAAACAGAAAATAGATAGTGGTTGCAAATGGCGAAAATCAGATGAAGCACAGGTAATATCTGGCCTGCCACAGGGTACGGTATTAGCTGCACAGCTGTTTGTTATTATGATCTCAGACATAGACTGTAATGTTAAAGACTCTCTAGTGAGAAGTTTCACCGATGACACAAGAATAAGTAGAGAAATTACTTGTGATGAAGATAGGAACTCATTACAAAGAGGTCTAAAGAAAATATATGAATGGGCGGAGATAAATAGGATGGTATTTAACTCACAATAAGTTTGAATCAATAAATTATAGAAACAGAAAATGAATGGTATATGCATACAGGGGACCTAATAACGAGACAATAACAAACAAGGAAGCAATTAAAGACCTTGGTGTAATGTTAAACAGGAATATGTTATGCAACGACCAAATAGCAATACTGTTGGCTAAATGTAAAGCAAAAATGGGAATGCTATTCAGACACTTTAAAACAAGAAAAGCTGAACACATGATTATGCTATACAAAACTTATGTATAGTAGTACACTCAAGTACTGTACTGCAATGTGATATGGTACCCACACTACCAAAAGGATATTGCACAAATAGAGAGTGTACAAAGGTCCTTTACTGCTAGAATACAAGAAGTTAAGGACCTTGACTACTGGGAAAGACTACAATTTCTAAAATTATACAGTCTAGAAAGGCAATGAGAACGCTACATGATAATACAAGCATGGAAACAAATCGAAGGAATTACTGAAAACATCCTGGAGCTAAAAATATCAGAAAGAGCGAGCTGAGGTAGATTAATAGTGCCCAAAACTATACCAGAAAAACTAAGGAAGGAGCACAGGACATTAATCCACTACGCACCAGCATTGATAATGCAGCGATTATTTAATGCGCTGCCAGCTCATCTAAGAAACATATCAGGAGTGAGCGTAGATGTGTTTAAGAATAAGCTCGATAAACACCTAAGATGCATCCCAGACTGGAAGATGCATGAGCAACACTCTGGTGTATATACGAGGTGCCTCACACTGAGGGACCTGGGGTAACCCAAACATAGGATAAGGTAATAAGGCATGAGATAAGAGAGAGTCTCTCTCTCTCTCTCTCTCTCTCTCTCTCTCTCTCTCTCTCTCTCTCTCTCTCTCTCAACTGCTGAGTATAAAAATTACTGGTAGTGTTGTATATAGCAATAACAGTATTCTGGCCTTAATAATAATAATAATAATAATAATAATAATAATAATAATAATAATAATAATAATACATTAGTAATGAAAAAGCAAACATTTACATAACTTCTTCACCAGCACCTATTAAGTATTCCATGCTAATGTCACATAATACCCATACAAAAAGTTATTACCTTTGAAAATTATCAAGAGAGAAACTAAAATATAATACAATTTTGCATATGTAATATCTGAGAAAATATAATGCATAATAAAAGTTATTGCAATATGTGATTAATGATATTTAGAAATAATTGTTTAACAAGCAAATCTCATCTTTACTTCACTTTATAGGTCTGGCCAAGCTACCATGTGTGTTCAGTGAAGCGTGAAAAGCGTTTGTGTAAAATATCGGGAAACAAATGTGTTTACAAATATATAAAGGAAGCTAAAAAAGGTAAAAGGTATAAATAATGAACAGTAAAAATGTGAGAATAAACAAAAATAAAAAAAGAAATAGCAAGGAGGATAGAATGTGAGAAACTTTTTAGCCTTTGGCATTAAATAAAATCAACACAGGAAGAATTTAGCTGGAAATCCCGATTAAAAGGGAATTATGATAATTTGGAATAAGAAAAGAAATAAGGGTATAAGGAATACTCTAGAAAGAAATTATCAGTTAAACTGTGTGAATAACAGAAATGAGATAAATGAAGAGAAAAGAGGTAAGAATGGGAAAAACCTTAATTTGCTGGACAAAAACTTGTGGACTATTAAATTCCCTATTCCTTACCTGGATATAAATTTCTGACCCCATCGTTTAAAAAGTTCTTTGTGTATGTTACATAAGATTTTCATAATTATATTTCTGACCATCCTTTGCATTCAGATCTTTCTAGATTGTACTATCCTGTATGTAGTACTAGGTATGGGATTAATTCTAACGACCTTGATTTCTTCATCATAAGGGTCAATAGTACACAGTATTCTAGAAGTTTTATTCAAGCTGGGATCAGAATGTAGAATGATCTTCCTAATCAATAAATGCTTTTTCTGTAAAGCAGGTATAACTCTTCTCATTGTTTAAACAGTATAGGAAAAATCCATTTCAATATTGTTACTGATCTTACAATATGATCTTACAATATTTTATATTTCTGAATTCATTACAGGTAGTCGTCAACTTATGACCTATGCAACTTACGACTGTTTGTCTTTACGACCACTTTTTCACTGTGATGACATCATGAGTCTGTCTGAAATAGAACACAAATAGGACAACTGCTTCCTTAGAAATAACATATTTTCTTGTATAGAATATACTGTATTAACTGATCGTGGTAAGCTAGTATTTTATTTTGATAATAATGTATACAGTATGCAATTAAATAAAAAATATATTAAGAAATGTTTTAATATCTGTCAAGTTCATACAGCATTATATTTCTTGTAATGTTATATTTCTGGCAAAGCCGTGGATAAAGAGTGGGCAAATCGAGTGATTTCCTTTGAATAGGCTATCAATTAATGTTAGTATTTCTATAATTAAAATATTGAGTAACGATGCAAAGTATTTTGTGGGTGTGTATCAGTTCTTACGAGTACACTAC
The DNA here is from genome assembly GCF_036898095.1 of Palaemon carinicauda. Classification (NCBI taxonomy): domain Eukaryota; kingdom Metazoa; phylum Arthropoda; class Malacostraca; order Decapoda; family Palaemonidae; genus Palaemon; species Palaemon carinicauda. The sequence continues at coordinate 22,012,655 of NC_090738.1, read as the reverse complement.
AATACTATGTAGTATAAATTTGACTACACCTAGGACAGAATCTCATATTCTATGCAAGTTGCAATATCTTTGTTTCATCTGTGATCGATATATATCTAATGAAAGTATACTAATAGGACAAATATTTTCTCTTGCAATATAAAAATAAAATACCTTTGCTGGGTAAGTTAGTATCCTTTTATTGCAAAGAAAAAAAGCAAGAGAATGGTTTTACATATTTCTCAAGTCATTCTTTGTCGAGTTCATTTCATATCACAGTCCACGTATGGTGACGTCATATTTCGGACAGAAGGCTCGTGGCAAAGAGAGTGGTTTTCTATCAATTCATTATAGAGTAATCTCATTATTCCCATCATTGAAACTTTGAGAAACAATATCAAGTACAGTATTTCAACGGTCTGTATCAGTTTTTATGAGTAGCCGAGAGTACAACTATATTTGCCTTAAATTTAAGAAAAGAAGTACTGTATGTCTGGTAAAGTCATACAGTATTTCCGGTGGAAGACGAGCCAGCAAATCGAGTGATTTCTTTTCGATACTTTACCAAGTAATATTAGTATTCTCGTTATAAAAACATCGCGTAATAATACTAAGTACTGTATATTTGAGAGAGAGAGAGAGAGAGAGAGAGAGAGAGAGAGAGAGAGAGAGAGAGAGAGAGAGAGAGAGATATGTATTCATATGATAACTAACAATAATGGCTAAAAAAGAACTATGAAAACTAAGATATCCTATACTGTAACATATTGGTGACGATAAATTTTGAATAAGTTAAGAAATTATATAAACAACTTGTTATTCCTATGTGCGCATAAACGCAATACAGTTGCATGACCTTGAGATCAGCTGACGACTACCAAAAGTAATTGTTAATTATTGAAATGTTCCTAAAATTGAAAAAACAGAATAAATATGGTTAGATAAATACCAATTAAACACAATAATGTCTAAGGAAATATGACAACTGATAACTATGATAACTAATAATAATGGCTATAAACAAACTGTATGGAAACTATGATATCCTATAACATACAGTATGAGTGCAGATGTAATATTTATTGTGAAGTTATTTCAAATAATCTAAGAAATAATATAAACTATACTCCTTGTTATTCGTACGTGAGCAGTCTCTTGAGATCAGCTGATCACAACCAAAGGTAAAGAAAAAAAAGAAAGTAATTGTGATTGTTAATACGATCCCAAAATCAAATATAAAAGGGATTTTGACGAAGGAAAAATCTATTTCGGGGGGAGAGACCTGTGGCTGCCGGTGAAAAGAGTCCTTCTTATATATCTTTTCTGATAAAACCTTCCAATTATACCAGAGAAAGATAAAAGCATGGAATGCTGAGGTTACAACCCTCGCGCGAGCACCTTTTGGGTGTCGCGTATAAAGCAAAGGCGCGTGAAATCCACTATTCACAGGTTGTCTTCCATTTAGTTAATTCCTTCGTCAAAGGGATGGACCGATACAAAGGCCCTAACCAACCACCAGCGCCACACCACCCACGCCACGACGCGAGCGCCATCTGAACAACATCCTTCTTTTTGGGACTGGTTAGTTTGGAATGCATCTCTTGGTCCCTATCTCGCTCGTAAGTTGACAACTACCTGCACTTACATATAATGTAGTTTATTTCTTAATTTCTTATTTCCTTTCCTCACTGGGCTACTTCCCTTGCTGGAGCCCTTGGGCTTATAGCAACCTACTTTTCCAACTAGGGTTGTAGCTTAGCTTGTAATAATAATAATAATAATAATAATAATAATAATAATAATAATAGTGATGTAAAGACGTATAGTTTAAAAAATTTGCCTGATTCTTCCAGTTTAGCTGCGGTAATTAAATAAACTCAATAGTTCAAAAGTGGAATCGGTGGTTTGGAGATCACCGAATAAGGAGGTTTTGCTGTATTCTTATAGAATACTTTAAAAACAAATAAAAATACTACTGTTACTCTAAAATTATTATTTCAAATGTATATTCTGGACTAGAATACCTAAGCTTCCACCCATCGATGTATTCTTAAGATGAACAGTTTCCAGTTAAAAAATATTTATGCACAGACATTCAACAGAATAAAAACTTAAAATACATTAAATGCTTAATTCAATGGACAGATTAACACCTTGACTAATATTCATCCTCAAAATTACTCTTTACACTAAAACATGTTATTTTTATTAATAAAATAAATTTTTGAATATACTTACCCGATAATCATGTAGCTGTCAACTCCGTTGCCCGACAGAATTCTATGGAGGGATACGCCAGCTATCACAATACTAGAAGGGGGTGTACTTACCAGCGCCACCTGTGGCCAGGTACTCAATCATTTGTTGTTGACACCTCCTCAATTATTCCTCGGTCCACTGGTTCTCTCTGGGGAGGAAAGGGAGGGTCGATTAAATCATGATTATCGGGTAAGTATATTCAAAAATTTATTTTATTAATAAAAATAACATTTTTCAATATTAAACTTACCCGATAATCATGTAGCTGATTCACACCCAGGGAGGTGGGTGAAAACCAGTGTACATGATTAAAGGATAGCTAAGTATCCCAAATTTCATATAACAGTTATCTCAAATAACAATGAAATAATAAGTACCTGGTAAGGAAGTCGAATAGAACCGTTACTCTGCCTTTTATTTAAAGTTCGTCTTCCTTACTGAGCGCAGCGTTCCTCTTGGAGGCTGAATCAACCCAAAGGTGCCAAAGTACAAGGGGTTGCAACCCTACTAAAGGACCTCTACCAAACCTTTAACCCAGGCGCTTCTCAAGAATGAATAGACCACCCGCCAAATCCAAGGATGCGGAAGGCTTCTTAGCCTACCGTAACAACCATAAAAACAACAATAAAAGTATTCAAGAGAAAGGTTAAAAAGGTTATGGGATTAAGGGAATGTAGTGGCTGAGCCCTCACCTACTACTGCACTCGCTGCTACGAATGGTCCCAGGGTGTAGCAGTTCTCGTAAAGAGACTGGACATCTTTCAGATAAAATGATGCAAACACTGACTTGCTCCTCCAATAGGTTGCATCCATAATGCTCTGCAGAGAACGGTTTTTATTAAAGGCCAACGAAGTAGCTACAGCTCTTACTTCGTGGGTCCTTACCTTCAGCAATGCAAGGTCTTCCTCCTTTAAGTGAGAATGTGCTTCTCTGATCAGAAGCCTTATATAGTACGAAAGCCCATTCTTGGACATGGGTCTCGAGGGTTTCTTGATGGCACACCATAAGGCTTCTGACTGTCCTCGAATAGGTTTAGACCTCTTCAGATAATATTTGAGAGCTCTGACAGGGCAAAGAACTCTCTCTAGTTCGTTACCTACCATGTTGGAGAGGCTAGGTATTTCGAACGATCTAGGCCAAGGACGTGAAGGAAGCTCGTTCTTTGCTAGGAATCCAAGCTGAAAAGAACATGTAGCTGATTCGGTTGTGAAACCAATGTTCTTGCTGAAGGCATGAACCTCACTGACTCTCTTAGCTGTTGCAAGGCAAACGAGAAAAGCAGTCTTGAGGGTAAGATCCTTGAAGGAAGCTGACTGGAGAGGTTCGAACCTAGATGTCATAAGGAACCTTAAGACTACGTCCAGATTCCAGCCTGGAGTGGAAAGACGACGTTCTTTAGACGTCTCAAAAGACTTGAGAATGTCTTGAAGGTCCTTGTTGGAAGACAGGTCCAAACCCCTGTGGCGGAGGACTGAGGCCAACATGCTCCTATACCCTTTAATCGTAGATGTTGAAAGGGATCTCTCATTCCTAAGATGAAGAAGGAAGTCAGCTATTTGGATCACAGAGGTATTGGTAGAGGATATTGAATTGGCTCTACACCAGCTTCGGAAGACCTCCCACTTAGACTGGTAGACTCTACGAGTGGAAATTCTTCTAGCTCTGGCAATCGCACTGGCTGCCTCCTTCGAAAAGCCTCTAGCTCTAGCGAATCTTTCGACAGTCTGAAGGCAGTCAGTCGAAGAGCGTGGAGGTTTGGGTGCAACCTGTCTACGTGTGGTTGACGTAGAAGGTCCACTCTTAGAGGTAGAGTCCTGGGGAAGTCGACTAGCCATTGAAGTACCTCTGTGTACCATTCTCTTGCAGGCCAAAGGGGAGCAACCAGCGTCAGCCGTGTCCCTTCGTGCGAGACGAATTTCTGCAGAACTTTGTTTATAATCTTGAACGGAGGGAATGCGTACAGGTCGAGATGGGACCAGTTCAGAAGAAAAGCATCTACATGAACCGCTGCAGGGTCTGGAACAGGGGAACAATAAAGCGGAAGTCTCTTGGTGATGGAGGTGGCAAACAGGTCTATGGTAGGTTGACCCCACAACGTCCAAAGTCTGTTGCACACACTCTTGTGGAGGGTCCATTCCGTGGGAATGACCTGATTCCTTCTGCTGAGGCGATCCGCTGAAACATTCATATCGCCCTGTATGAACCTCGTGACCAGTGTGAGGTTTAGACCTCTTGACCAAATGAGGAGGTCCCTTGCGATCTCGTAAAGGCTCCTCGAATGGGTCCCTCCTTGCTTGGAGATGTAAGCCAAGGCTGTGGTGTTGTCTGAATTCACCTCCACCACTTTGCCTAGCAGGAGGGACTTGAAGTTCAACAGGGCAAGATGGACTGCTAACAGTTCCTTGCAGTTGATGTGGAGTAATCCTTGTTCCTTGTTCCATACTCCTGAGCATTCCCGTCCGTCCAAGGTCGCACCCCAGCCCGAGTCCGATGCATCCGAGAAGAGATGAAGATGGGGGGTCTGGATGGCCAATGATAGACCCTCCTTGAGAAGAAGATTGTGCTTCCACCACCGGAGAGTGGTCTTCATCTCTTGGTTGATAGGGATAGAGACTGCTTCTAGAGTCGAGCCCTTGTCCCAATGAGCTGCAAGATGGAATTGAAGAGGGCGGAGGTGGAGTCTCCCTAGCTCGACAAACAGGGCCAGAGATGAGAGGGTCCCTGTGAGACTCATCCACTGTCTCACTGAGCAATTGCTCCTCTTCAGCATGCTCATGATGCACTCTAGGGCTTGGTTTATCCTGGGGGCCGATGGAAAAGCCCGAAAATCCCGACTCTGAATCTCCATTCCCAGGTACACAATGGATTGGGAGGGAATGAGTTGAGATTTCTCTATATTGACTAATAGACCTAGGTCTCTGATTAGATCTAAAGTCCAAGAGAGGTTCTCCAGACAACGACGACTCGTGGAGGCTCTCAACAGCCAGTCGTCTAGGTAGAGGGAGGCTCTGATGTTCGATAAGTGCAGGAATTTCGCTACATTCCTCATCAGATGAGTAAAGACCATAGGAGCTGTGCTTAGGCCAAAACACAGGGCTTGGAACTGATAGACAACCTTTCCGAAAACGAATCTCAGGAAAGGTTGGGAGTCTGGATGAATGGGAACGTGAAAGTATGCATCTTTCAAGTCCAACGAGACCATCCAGTCCTCCTGTCTGACCGTTGCTAAGACCGACTTGGTCGTCTCCATTGTGAACGTCTGCTTGGTGACATACTCGTTGAGAGAGCTGACGTCCAGCACCGGTCTCCAACCTCCTGTCTTTTTGGCCACAAGAAAGAGACGGTTGTAGAAGCCCGGGGATTGATGGTCCCGGACTATAACCACTGCCTTCTTCTGCACAAGTAGCGACACCTCCTGTTGCAATGCTAGCCTCTTGTCCTCTTCTTTGTAGTTGGGAGAGAGGTTGATGGGCGATGTGGTCAGAGGCGGTTTGAGGCAGAATGGAATCCTGTAACCGTACCTCAGCCAACTGACAGACTGTGCGTCTGCACCTCTCTTCTCCCAGGCTTGCCAGAAGATCTTGAGCCTGGCTCCTACAGTTGTCTGGAGAATCTGAGAGTCAGTGCTTTCCCTTAGATGTCCTGGGTCCTTTCCTAGACTTGCCCCTGTGAGAGTCTGGACGGGAGCTTCCTCGGCTGGGGGCTCTACCACGAAAGGGCGGTATGAACCTAGTGGCCGGGGTATCAGCCACTGGAGAGCGATAAGTCTTGGGGACAGAGGTGGTAACCTTAGACTTACGAGCCGATGAGGCTACAAGATCGTGCGTGTCCTTCTGTATCAGGGCAGCCGACAAGTCCTTAACTAGCTCCTCGGGAAAGAGGAACTTTGAGAGTGGAGCAAAAAGGAGCTGTGACCGCTGGCACGGTGTAATGCTGGCTGAGAGGAAGGTACACAGTTGTTCCCTTTTCTTCAACACCCCTGATACAAATAACGACGCTAGCTCACCCGATCCATCCCTGATAGCCTTATCCATGCAGGACATAATTAGCATGGCAGAGTCTTTGTCCGCAGGAGATGTTTTCTTGCTGAGGGCTCCCAGGCACCAGTCGAGAAAGTTGAACATTTCGAAAGCTCTGAACAACCCTTTCAGAAGATGATCCAGGTCTGAGAAGGTCCAACAAACCTTCGAGCGTCTCATCGCAGTCCTCCTAGGCGAGTCCACCAGACTTGAGAAGTCAGCCTGGGCAGAGGCAGGAACTCCCAAGCCTGGTGCTTCCCCTGTGGCATACCAAACGCAACCTTTCGATGCGAGCTTCGTAGGAGGGAACATGAAGGAAGTCTTGCCCAGGTGTTGTTTAGACTGAAGCCACTCCCCTAAGGTCCTTAAGGCCCTCTTGGAGGATCTAGCTAGGACAAGCTTAGTATAGCTCGACTTAGCTTGTTGTACGCCTAGCGAAAACTCAGATGGAGGAGAGCGGGGAACAGCAGAGACGAAGTGGTCAGGGTAAAGCTCCCTGAGTAGAGCCAAGACCTTTCTAAAATCAACAGACAATGGAGAAAGCTTAGACTCCTCCACGTCTGATGAGGGATCAAGATGTGCCTCCTCATCATCCGACACTTCATCAGCAGAAGGTAGCGAAGCAAAAGGACCAGAATGCTGAACCGCAGAGTCAGAACGGGTAGGAACAACAACAGAGGTTTCCTCAACTTGAGGGAAAACCTGAGGTTCAGACTGCATAGGCTGAACAACAGTCGGAGCAGAAGGCAGGTGCAAGGGTGAAGGAGGTTGACTCCTAGCAAGAGTTGCACCCAAGGATTGCACCAGCTGAGCGGAGGACGGAGGCGGAGTAGTCCGTTCCTGTTCCTGAGAGATGAGTGGAGCATGAGAAGGTTGAGGCTGCGCAGAACAAGGTAAAGTTCTAGCAAGCTGAGGCTCCTGAGGCGCAAGTCCATGGTGTAGATGAGCTTGCCTAGATGAGGGTTGAACTCGGTGCAGCGCTGGTTGAGCAGACAGACTCACGGAGGGGAGAGGTTGTTGTACCCCAACCGAGAGTTGCACCACTGGTGGAGCAGCAAGGGGAGGAGGAGGAAGAGTGTAACTCTCCTGATCCCAAAGCAAGGGTTGCCTTAAAGAAGGTTGAGGCTGAACAACACTGTGAACAGCAAACTCCGAAAGTGGTTCAACATCGTACGCCTGGCAGATGGTGCTGCGACCAGGCGGAGCAGGTGCAGGCTGGGCGAGCACAGGCGGAGCAGGTGCAGGCTGGGCGAGCACAGGTGCAGCGAGAACAGGTGGAGGGAGTGCAGGCGGTGCAACACTCTCAGCCCGACACTCACGCATCAAGTCCGAAAGCTGAACTTGCATGGACTGAAGCAGGGTCCACTTGGGGTCGGCAGAAACGATAACAGACTGAGGTAAAGTCACAGTCGGGGTCTGTATAGGCAGAACCTTACTCCTCTTGGGCGGAGTACAGTCGACCGATGACAGAGGCGAGTCGGAGCTGAGCCAATGACTACAACCTGGCTGAGCACTCGCTGACTGAACTCTACGTTTAAGCGGTCTCGAGACCTGAGACCAACGTTTCTTCCCTGCATGAAGATCAGCGGACAAGAAGACGGGCTCAATCGTCTGCAGGTGGGAGTGACGGTCTAAGGAAGACACGCCCGCAACCACCGAGGATAATTCTGTGCGCCTAACAAGGCCTGTCGAACCCTTAAGCCCTTCGACATTGCTTCTCCCCTGGGCATGGGAGCTTGCAAGAGGTCCCGGACTGGGAGGACGACTGGCTCGCACAGAAAAATCCTCACGCACCACACTGGCACCACTAGCACTTGGCACTGCACAGACACTAGCACTCGTCACAGCACTGGCACTATTTCCACCCACTGCACTCTTGACCTTCAGTTCTTTAACCTCGGCCATCAGAGACTTATGGTCACTTACCACTGATTCTACTTTATCTCCTAAAGCCTGAATAGCACGCAAAACAGTTGACATATCAGGCGGAGGGCACACAGTAGGTTCGGGGGTAGCCACTACAGGGGTAGGAAAAGGTAGGGGATCATGAGGTGAGGAAAACATAGAAGAGTGAGAAGAACTTCTCCTAACTCTAGTTCTCTCTAACTTTGATGAATATTTTAAAAGACGTACAAAATCCAATTCCGAAAGTCCGGCGCACTCCTCACACCAATTTTCTAATAGACAGGGCCTGTCCCTACAGTCAGAACAAGCGGTGTGAGGATCTACCGAGACCTTCGGAATACGCCTATTGCAAGACCTACATCGTCTATGGGAGGGAGCTTGCGAAACGTCAGACATCTTGTTTCAAAGAGTAAGTCAAAGGGTGATCCAAAAACAAGCAAAAATTCATTAACCGTTAATCAGAGTTTATATAAAAGCTAACTAGCTAATATAAAAAGGATTCCAGTATGCGACAGCCGTTAATCTAAGAGAATACTTCACCAAATATCCATGAATAAACTCGAAGACCATGAGCGTATCCCAGAACGTCTAGCCGGAAGCACGACAGAGGAATAATTGAGGAGGTGTCAACAACAAATGATTGAGTACCTGGCCACAGGTGGCGCTGGTAAGTACACCCCCTTCTAGTATTGTGATAGCTGGCGTATCCCTCCATAGAATTCTGTCGGGCAACGGAGTTGACAGCTACATGATTATCGGGTAAGTTTAATATTGAAAAATAAAAGTTCATAAACAACCAAAGACAAAAAAAAATTACTGCATTAAAATACAAACCTTTGGCATAGAAGGAGACATCTGGGGAAGGTTGCCAGAAGCCATCATGTCTTCCATTGGAATTTCTTCACTACGAGGCCTTGGCCGAGAACTGGAACGTGAACCTCTCTCACGAACAGATGGAACTTTATTATTTTGGCGGCTACTTCGACTAGGACTTCGAGATTCAGGACGTCCACTTCGACCTTCTTCTAAACATATTACAGAAATACATGCACAAATTATAAGATAAAAATACAATTCACAGAAATCTCATATTCTCACAAAAGATACACAATACTATACCAATACTATATACAATATATTAAACAAATAATCCAAACTATATATTTCAGATATAAAGATGAAATATACAACAATTAGAAATACTTACCATCTGAGGTAGTCTGAGGTAGAGCTCCACCTTCACGCTTCAAGGCAAATCCTGGCACACGATTCACATTAAACAAAGGACGATGAGATTGACTTCGACTTCGAACATCAGCTCCACCTGCACGACTCAGTCCTCTCCCTACACAAGATGAAAAATTTAAAAAATATAAATTTTTAAATCTGCATTTTCCCTAGCTTTATAAACATAAGTCCTTTAAAATAGGTAACATTTCTTTAGCGAAGATAGAACATCCATTGAATTTGTTAACTAAGTAGTTAGCAACAAGTAGTGAGTGCGAATGAGAGCCCCCGCCTCTCAACATGCTGGAAGCAAGTGACTTTTGATGTACAGCTCACGATTGAGAGTCATTTTAAAATTTGTTATTTGTTCCTAAACATATACAAAACAATTTTCCTTCAAATATGAAGATTCACTGATTGGAAGGTTGGAATTCCCCCAAAAATTGAACTGGTTGGTTCTTATTTTTTCTCAGAAATGTAAATCTGCCTGATCCTGTCTAGGAGCAAAGGAGATGACACCAGCCACCTCCAATCTGTAAATCATAGGAATGAATAACTGATTGGGCCTCGTCTGTCCAAGAAGATTGGTATATGGTTAAATGAGGGATCTCTTCCCTGAAGGGGAGAGCAGTGCAGAACAATATGCCTAGTGCATGATGATCAATGGGTTGGTATAAATTCCATCATCCTCCCCATTGTTTGGGAGGCTGGGGGATACCCTTTTCTAGATTCTATAGAACGAAGCTCTCAAATGTAACTTAACGACATCGTCAGATCCAGCAAGTAATACTTCAACCTCTTCATCCCAAAAAGCGGCGGTAGAAAAATGAAAGAGAAGTCATTCTACCTTTCAGTCCAGACTTGCATCTATATGTTACCATAGACAAGATGCTTCCTCTCCTGTGTAAGAGCTAGGTTGATTACACAACTATTTGAGCAGTCACCACAGGACCAAGCACAAAGGTGTCGAGAGCTTGGGGGTATATTCCTATAGGTAAAGGGCAATGAATGCAGTCAGGTGTTTCCAAACCCCAATCTTCAACACCTTGCCAAATGCAAGATTCCTCTTGAGGCTTAAGTAGGGCTTATACCACTTACTTTGTGAGCTATGGTCTTAGCTGGTACCTCAACCAAGAGATTTTGTTCCTTGACACTTCTTTCATGTTGTTGCCAGTGCTATGCCTGAGGATTTAGGTCCTTTTCAGATAGCACCTCATGGTCCTCACGGGACACAAAAGCATTTTCTCTGGATCATATTGATTGATTTGAAGTTCTCTGGCATCCTGACATCCAAGGTCATTGATGCCGATCCTCTGGATAGAACCCGATGCTTTACATAGAAGGGACGGAGAAGGCCTCGAACCTGGGTTTTGTATCAAAGGGTTGCTCCGACAGGAAATACAATAATGGGGAACAGTCATAGGGAAGGGGTTACGCATACTCACAGGGGCTTGTGGCACAAAGACAGGTGAGATCACTGCACAGAGGAAGTGGAGACTGTGGGACACAGACCTCCAGGCACAGGGGTTGGGGTAACTGAGTCAGAGATGATATAAAAGAGTAATACCTTGCACCAAGGCCACACACTTTCGGCCCCGAAGCCGACTTACACCCAACATTAGGCATTACACCATCAAGTGCTGGTTTTCTCGCCGGCATTGGTGTCACAGGATGGACCTTTACAGCACTTTTGGGCTTTGGAGGGAACACCACTGGGAACATCACTGGGGTCACTAAGACATCAACCATGCCTTTCACTACTAGGAATACCACTGGAGACACTGGCACTGGGAATACCACAGAAAAGGTAGCCTTAGCTACTAGTTCTCTCAACAAAGGCATAGAGGGCCTACCTGAAAGTATTCTTAGGGTCAAAATTGTCATCAACAGTCTGCACAGCAAAGAGAGAAGAGCCCCAACTTCCAAAGGACTGCAGCGAATACTGGGGGAACTCCACACGCCACTAAAACCTAAAAAGCCCGCTAACATAGTTCCGATAGCTCCTTGCTCCTGATGCATACTCCCTGGGGACAGAACCAGGGAGCATTGGTAGTAGACTCACTAAATGAAAGAATGGAAGAAGATAGACTTCTTCGGTGCCTTCTTTGGCATTGCCAAGACAGACATGCAAGAACGCTTAGGTCTCTTCCTCCCTTTCAAGACACACGCCTGGTACTGCACAGGAGTTCATGACTTCTACTCAAAACACCAGGATGATTGCAAACAATAATGCCCCAGCAAAAACGTAGAGAGAATGTAAGAATGAATTTTTGGCATCACATCCATAATCATGAGCAACAGTCAACATTCACTTCCTGAAAGAAGAAATGTGAAGAACTGTGGTAAGGGAGCAACAATACATCTGTACTCCTTGTGGCCGGAAACAAGTGACATGTTTCTCGCCCACACTCACCACTTGTCATTAACTACCACATTAACAAATTCAATGGCCAATCCAACTCTGCTAAAGACTTGTTCCTTATTTTAAAGGATAAAAGGTTTGTATACACGGTACGTAGGAACAAATGTTTCTAAAGGGTAATATGTGTAATGAAAGCTATTAACAGCGAAACCTTTGTAAAGCCATTTCTTTTGGTAAAATAGTTCCAATAAATACATAAGTAAAATATTGATCAGGGTTTATAAATAATCCGTAATGATGATGATAAAACTATTGCTTATAATTGATTGAGTATTAGATATCTCTAGCATCATAACAGTGATGGTCATATATGTCAGCAAATTTAGTTCAGGATTATTATAAAACCCTTATTTCAAACTATGATTAAAACTTATCAAATAAATTTGTTTCCACAGTAAACTTGAAAAGACAATTCACATGTCTTCAAGTCCCAAATTTTTTGATAGCATGTAAATGCCATTGCTATCTTTGCAATTATGAAAATGGTGCAATCTCTCTGTCAAGTAACTTGGACATTCAGTTAATATATGCTTAATAGTTAATGGCACCAAGCAACATTCACAGAATGGCTGATGTTCTCCACTCATCAAAAAGCTGTGCGTCAATCTGGTGTGACGAATTCTCATTCGGCACAACTCTCCAGTATCATGTATGGATAGGGCTTCTCCAGTGGTGACTCAAAGAAGGAAAGGTATAGGGAAAGAAAATTGTTTTAATATGTTGTTCAAGTGAAAAAATTACACTTTTGAGAAGCTACAATAAAAGTGACAGCAAAGCAAGATTAATAAAAATGATATTTTGATTATAAAATAAATTTTTGAATATACTTACCCGGTGAATATATAGTAGCTGACGTCTCCGGCGGCTCGACAGAAAAACACAAAAACTCGCGAGCGATCGCTATGAAGGTTGCGGGTGTTCCCACCAGCGCCAACTATCGGCCAGATACCGCATATACATGTAAACAGCTCCAGTTCTTCTCATCCCGCTGGGTCTCTATCGGGGAGGAAGGGGGGGCCTTTAATTTATATATTCACCGGGTAAGTATATTCAAAAATTTATTTTATAATCAAAATATCATTTTTAAATATTTAACTTAGCCGGTGAATATATAATAGCTGATTCACACCCATGGTCGTGGGTAGAGACCAGAATTAATAAAGTTTACAGCATATATGCTTAGAGTTTTTGACAGTTATATCATAACAAAACCCAAATATATATAGGTACCTGGTAAGGAAGTTGACTTAGACGATTACTCTGACTTGTTAGTCTGTCTTCCTCACGAAGCCCAGCGATCCTCTTAGGATGCTGAAAGACTCCCAGGAGCTGAAGTATCAAGGGCTGCAACCCATACAACAGGACCTCATCAAACCCCTAATCTGGGCGCTCTCAAGAAATGACATTTGACCACCCGCCAAATCAACCAGGATGCGAAAGGCTTCTTAGCCTTCCGTACAACCCAAAAACAAGATTAAAAACATTTCAAGAGACAGATTAAAAGGATATTGGAATTAAGGGAATGTAGTGGTAGAACCCTCACCCACTACTGCACTCGCTGCAACGAATGGACCCAGTGTGTAGCAGTCCTCATAAAGAGTCTGGACATCTTTTAAGTAAAATGACGCGAATACCGACTTGCTTCTCCAAAAGGTCGCGTCCATAACACTTTGCAGAGATCTATTTTGCTTAAAGGCCACGGAAGTTGCTATAGCTCTTACTTCGTGCGTCTTAACCTTAAGCAAGCATCGGTCTTTTTCATTCAAGTGAGAATGAGCCTCTCGTATTAAAAATCTGATAAAATATGACAAAGCATTCTTTGACATAGGCAATGATGGTTTCTTAACTGAGCACCATAATGCCTCAGATCCACCTCGTAAGGACTTAGTACGAGCTAAGTAGAACTTAAGAGCTCTAACTGGACAAAGCACTCTTTCAAGCTCGTTGCCTACGATCTCTGACAGGCAAGGTATATCAAAAGACTTAGGCCAAGGACGAGAAGGCAGTTCATTTTTGGCCAGGAAACCAAATTGAAGTGAACATGTGGCTTTTTCTGTAGAAAAGCCGATGTTCTTACTGAAGGCATGAATTTCACTGACCCTTTTAGCCGAAGCCAAGCACACTAGGAAAAGCGTCTTGAGGGTGAGATCCTTCAGGGAGGCTGAATGTAATGGCTCAAACCTGTCTGACATGAGGAACCTTAGGACCACGTCTAAGTTCCATCCAGGAGTTGCCAAACGACGTTCCTTTGAGGTCTCGAAAGACTTAAGGAGATCTTGGAGATCTTTATTGTTGGAAAGATCTAAGCCTCTATGTCGAAAGACCGAAGCCAACATACTCCTGTAGCCCTTAATAGTGGGAGCTGAGAGGGAGCGAACATTTCTCAGATGTAAAAGAAAATCTGCGATTTGGGCTACAGAGGTACTGGAAGAGGACACATGCTGACTTGCACCAGTCTCGAAAGACTTCCCACTTTGACTCGTATACTCTGATGGTAGAAGCTCTCCTAGCTCTCGCAATCGCACTGGCTGCCTCCTTCGAAAAGCCTCGAGCTCTTGAGAGTCTTTCGATAGTCTGAAGGCAGTCAGACGAAGCGAGGGGAGGCTTTGATGAACATTCTTTACGTGGGGCTGACGTAAGAGATCTACCCTTAGAGGAAGACTTCTTGGAATGTCTACCAGCCATTGAAGTACCTCGGTAAACCACTCTCTCGCGGGCCAGAGGGTAGCAACCAACGTCAACCTTGTCCCTTCGTGAGAGGCGAACTTCTGCAGTACCTTGTTGACTATCTTGAATGGTGGGAATGCATATAAGTCCAGATGAGACCAATCCAGTAGAAACGCGTCTATGTGGATCGCCTCTGGATCTGGGACTGGTGAGCAATAAATCGGTAACCTTTTGGTCAACGAGGTGGCAAAGAGGTCTATGGTGGGTTGACCCCAAGTCGCCCAAAGACTCTTGCACACATCCTTGTGGAGGGTCCATTCCGTGGGTATCACCTGACCCCTCCGACTGAGACAGTCTGCCAAGACGTTCAAGTCCCCCTGGATGAATCTCGTCAACAGGGAGATGCCTCGATTTCTTGACCAAGTGAGAAGGTCCCTTGCGATCTCGTACAGCGTGAGGGAGTGTGTGCCTCCTTGCTTGGAGATGTACGCCAAAGCTGTGGTGTTGTCTGAGTTGACCTCTACCCCTTTGTTTCGAAGAATGCTTTCGAATTTCATCAAGGCCAAGTGGACTGCTAATAGCTCCTTGCCGTTGATGTGCATGCTCTTCTGACTTGAGGTCCACAGACCCGAGCATTCCTGACCGTCCAGGGTCGCACCCCAACCCAAATCCGACGCGTCTGAGAACAACACGTGGTTTGGGTTCTTGACTGCTAGGGATAGACCCTATCTCAGACTGATATTGCTGTCCCACCATTTCAGGCATGCCTTTACTGGTTCGGAGACTGGGATTGATACCGTCTCTAAAGTCTTGCCCTTGTTCCAGTGAGAGGCTAGATGGAACTGGAGAGGCCGAAGGTGTAGTCTCCCTAGCGAGACAAACTGCTCCAGGGATAAGAGAGTCCCTACGAGACTCATCCAACTCCTGACTGAACAACGTTCTCTTTTCAGCATTAGTTGGACTTTGAGCAGGGCTTGTTCTGTTCGGGTGGCAGATGGAAAAGCCCGAAAAACTGGACTGCGAATCTCCATCCCCAAATATAGAATACTCTGGGATGGGATCAGTTGGGACTTTTCTAAGTTGACCAAAAGTCCCAACTCCTTGGCCAGACCCTACGTCCAATGTAGATCCTGCAGACAGCGATGACTGGATGATGCTCTGAGAAGCCAGTCGTCCAAGTACAGGGAGGCTCGGATTCCCGATAGATGGAGGAATTTTGCCACATTCCTCATGAGCCTCGTAAACACGAGAGGAGCAGGACTGAGGCCAAAGCACAGGGCTCGAAACTGGTACACCACATTCCTGTAAACAAACCTCAGAAACGGTTGGGAATCCGGGTGTATAGGAATGTGGAAGTACGCATCTCGTAGGTCGAGAGAGACCATCCAGTCTCCCTCTCTGACCGCTGCTAAGACGGACTTCGTGGTCTCCATCGTGAATTTTGTTTTTGTAACAAAAACGTTGAGCGCACTGACATCTAGCACCGGCCTCCAACCTCCTGTATGCTTTGGGACTAGGAAGAGACGGTTGTAAAACCCTGGTGATTGAAGGTCCGAGACTTTCACCACCGCTCCCTTCTCTAGCAACAGAGACACTTCTTGATTTAGGGCTTGTCTCTTTGACTCCTCTCGGTACCTGGGAGAGAGGTCTATGGGAGTTATTACTAGAGGAGGTTTGCGTACAAACGGTATTTTGTACCCCTCTCTGAGCAACAGAACAGACTCTTGGTCTGCACCCCTCTTCTCCCAGGCCTGCCAGAAGCTCTTCAATCTGGCACCTACCGCTGTCTGAGGCTGTGGGCAGTCAGACTCTGCCACGGGAGGACTTGGCTCCTCTCTTCTTACCTCTCTTTCCCTTGGTACGAGAGCCTCCCCTGCTGGGAGCTCTGCCACGAAAGGGCGGGATAAATCTAGATGCCGGAGTCTCGATCCTGGGTCTCACAGTAAAGGATGAAGAAGGAGCCCCTTTGCGAGCAGAGGACGCCATCAGGTCGTGGGTGTCCTTCTGCACAAGCGAAGCAGCTATATCCTTAACCAGCTGTTGTGGAAACAAGGCCGCTGATAAGGGAGCAAAGAGCAGTTCCGATCTCTGACAGGTAGTAACTCCTGCCGAAAGGAAAGAGCAAAGGGTTTCTCGCTTCTTTAAGACTCCCGACGTAAAGGTGGAGGCGAGCTCATTGGAGCCATCGCGGATGGCTTTATCCATACAGGACATGATAAGTAAGGAAACATCTTGGTCGGCAGACGAGATCTTCCTACTTAAAGCTCCTAATGACCAGTCAAGAAAGTTAAACACTTCAAAGGCCCTGTATACGCCTTTAAGCAGATGGTCAAGGTCCGAGGAGGACCAACAAATCTTCGAGCGTCTCATGGCCAGGCGACGGGGAGAGTCTACAAGGCTTGAGAAGTCACCCTGGGCAGAGGCAGGGACTCCCAAGCCGAGAACTTCTCCCGTGTCATACCAGACGCTCGATCTAGAAGCAAGCTTAGAAGGAGGGAAGGCAAAGGCCGTCTTCCCCAAACGCCTCCTGGTATCCAACCAGTCGCCTAGAAGACATAAAGCCCTCTTGGAAGAGCGAGAAAGCACTAGCTTAGTAAAGGCTGGCTTGGTAGCAGGTAAGCCTAGAGCAAACTCAGACGGAGGCGAACGAGGAGCAACAGCAACAAAGTGATCTGGAAAAAGATCCTTGAAAATCATCATGATCTTCTTAAAGTCCATCGAAGGAGAAACCGCCTTAGGTTCATCTACATCTGAAGGATTATCATCAGGATGAGGATCAGCAATGTCCTCATCTGAAGGAGCTTCGTCCGATAACTGCTGAGTCTCAAGCAAGGGAGAGACTTGCCTTGGTGGCAATGCTTGACAAGCAGAGTCCACACGCACCGGAGCATCAGTAGCAGTCCAGGACGCTACGTCATGTAACTGCTTAACAGACTGACTAGCAACAACAACAGGAGCGGGAGGACGCTCGACGTCAACTCGAGACTGCCTTGACTGCCTAGACTGAGCAGTCAAAACAACTCTTGACTGCGGTGCTTGACGCTCAACGTCAAAACAAGTCAACTTCGCTGGTTGGCGAACGTCCTGAACGTCAACAAGAGCATGCGGCAGCGGCTGAACGTCCACATGCGGCTGAAAGTCAACACGGGACTGCATCGAGTGAGGCTCTACAAAACGTGACTGACGTGACTTTGTAACGCCAACGTCAACAGGACGAGCAAAGGCTCGTTTGGGCGGCTGACGGCCAGGATCTCGATCAGCTAAGCGGCGAGGATCATCGTGAACCTGCTCAGCAGAATAGTCCTCCATAAGAGAGGCAAGCTTATTCTGCATGTCTTGCAGTACAACCCATTTAGGATCAACAGGAATGGGTGCGGCAAGAGACGAGGGTAACGTCTGTGACTGCAAAACATTGCCTACACTAAGACTCTCAGAGCCTGTGTTACGCTTCTGTTTAGGCGGCGAGCAGTCTTCCGATGACTGCACAGGGTCAGAGCTGTCCCAATGGCTACAACCAGGACGCTGGACCTGTCCTGAAGGGACTGACTTTCGCTTTAAGGGTCTCGAAACCTTTCTCCACGGTTTCTTACGCGATAAGCCTTCGGATGACGAGGAGAAAACCGTCTCGCTCATCTTATGGTAGAGGCGGTCTTGACGAGACACGCCTGAAACCATAGAGGGAACGTCTGTTCGTTGGTTAAAGCCTCTCGAACCCATAAGTCCTACGACATTACTTCTCCCTGGGGCTTGGGAGCTTGCAAGAGGTCTCGGACTAGGCGAACGACAGGCACGAACAGACGAACCCTCGGTCGCAACACTGATAACACTTTGCGCACTAATCACTTTCCCATGATTTTCTAATGTGGCACTCTGACACTTTAACTCTTTTACGTCCGCCATGAGTTGATTACGGTCCGTAGCTAACGACTCAACTCTCTCGCCCAAAGCTTGAATGGCACGTAACATATCCCGCATTGATGGTTCCTGAGTGCTAGTAGAGGGTTCAGGCACAACTACTACTGGGGAAGGATTAGGTTCAGGGGCATGGGAGGAGGAAAATTCTAACGATCTAGAGGAACTTCTCCTCACCCTATCTCTCTCTAGCTTACGAGAATACTTGTCAAACTCAAGCCAATCGAATTCCGAAAGGCCCATGCACTCATCACACCGATCTCCTAATTGACAGGTTTTACCCCGACAATTAGAACACACAGTATGTGGGTCGAGAGAGGCCTTTGGAAGACGCTTATTACAATCCCTAGCATTACATTTACGAAATCTAGGAATTGGAGAAGGGTCAGCCATTTTGAAAAGTCAAAGAAAGACCAAAAAACAATCCAAAGTCATCAACAATTAAATCTATCCAAAAAAGAGTTCAAGAGTTTAAGTTGATAAAACACCTGCACTGCGAAAGCTCAAACCAAAAAGAAGTACTTCACCAAGACTGTTGAAAAACTCCAGGTTAACAGCGAGTAATGGAATCAACTTGTCGATCAGACCGACAGAGAAGAACTGGAGCTGTTTACATGTATATGCGGTATCTGGCCGATAGTTGGCGCTGGTGGGCACACCCGCAACCTTCATAGCGATCGCTCGCGAGTTTTTGTGTTTTTCTGTCGAGCCGCCGGAGACGTCAGCTATTATATATTCACCGGCTAAGTTAAATATTTAAAAAATATGAGTTTTAGCCTTTGCTTAAGAAACAAATTCCTTCAGAATCCATAACTAAATTATCTATCGGGCATTACGTAGTGCTATAGGAGACTAGTTTTTTAGCGATGTACATCTGCCATATACAGGTTGGTTTCCTGTAAACTTTAATATACAGTACTGACTGAATCCATCTTTGACCAGTACCATTACAGCAGACTATGTCATGCTCGTAAAGTATAAGAGAGACAAGGATGGCTGCATTGATTGAGAACAAATTGGAGTTTAACTTTCCCATGGCTATAGCTGCAAAATTCAGCTGCTCCTGGTATATCTCCCTCTTATGTGCAGTTCCAAACTTGAGTGACCTATTATGTTCAGATTTCTATACATGGTCAGCTACCACCTCAACATACCTTTCCATAAGTGATGAAATTCTTCACAACAATTATCTAAATCACAATGTTCCAATACTAGACACAGGAATTTCTAACAAACCCAGAATATGTTATTTTCCTTAGTAAAATAAATTTTTGAATATACTTACCCGATTATCATGTAGCTGCAACTCTGTTGCCCGACAGAAAAAACCTACGGTCGGGATACGCCAGCGATCGCTATACAGGTGGGGGTGTACAACAACAGCGCCATCTGTCGAGTAGGTACTCAGGTACTTCTTGTCAACAAGAACCAATTTTCTCCTCGGTCCACTGGGTCTCTATGGGGAGGAAGGGAGGGTCCTTAAATTCATGATCATCGGGTAAGTATATTCAAAAATTTATTTTACTAAGGAAAATAACATTTTTCAATATTAATCTTACCCGATGATCATGTAGCTGATTCACACCCAGGGGGGTGGGTGGAGACCAGCATACATGTTAACATAAGAAGCTAAGTATCCCGTATTTCATTTTAGCAGTTATTCAAAATAACAAACATAAAATAAATAAGTACCTGGTAAGGAAGACGACCTGAACAATTACTCTGCCTTTTTAAGTACGTCTTCCTTACTGAGCCTCGCGATCCTCATAGGATGCTGAGCGACTCCTAGGAGCTGAAGTATGAAGGGTTGCAACCCATACTAAAGGTCCTCATCAAAACCTCTAATCTAGGCGCTTCTCAAGAAATGATTTTGACCACCCGCCAAATCAAGTAGGATGCGAAAGGCTTTTTAGCCTTCCGGACAACCCAAAAATATTTCAAGAGAAAGATTAAAAAGGTTCTGGAATTAGGGAATTGTAGTGGTGGAGCCCCCACCACTACTGCACTCGTTGCTACAAATAGTCCCAGAGAGTAGCAGTTCTCGTAAAGAGACTGGACATTCTTAAGATAAAAGACGCGAACACTGATTTGCTTTTCCAATAGGTTGCGTCGAATATACTTTGCAGAGATCTATTTTGTTCAAAGGCCACGGAAGTTGTGACAGCTCTAACTTCGTGTGTCCTTACCTTCAGCCAAGCTTGGTCTTCCTCATTCAGAAGGGAATGAGCTTCTCGTATTAACAGTCTGATAAAATAGGATAAAGAATTCTCTGACATAGGCAAAGATGGATTCTTAACTGAACACCATAAAGCTTCAGACGGGCCTCGTAAAGGTTTTTAAAATAGAACTTAAGAGCTCTTACAGGACATAAGACTCTTTCTAGTTCATTTCCAACCATACGATAAGTTTGGAATATCGAACGATATTGGTCAAGGCCGAGAAGGCAGCTCGTGTTTGGCTAGAAAACCAAGTTGTAGAACATGTAGCCGTTTCGGATGAGAATCCGATGTTCTTGCTGAAGGCATGAATCTCACTGACTCTTTTAGCTGTGGTTAAGCATATCAGGAAAAGAGTCTTAAAGGTGAGATCTTTCAGGGAGGCTGAATGAAGTGGTTCGAACCTGTCTGACATAAGGAATCTTAGAACCACGTCTAAATTCCAACCAGGTGTAACCAAACGACGCTCCTTCGTGGTCTCAAAAGACTTAAGGAGGTCCTGTAGATCTTTATTGTTGGAAAGATCTAAGCCTCTGTGACGGAAGACTGATGCCAACATGCTTCTGTAACCCTTGATAGTGGGAGCTGAAAGAGATCGTTCTTTCCTCAGATAAAAGAGGAAGTCAGCTATTTGAGTTACAGAGGTACTGGTCGAGGATACGGATACTGACTTGCACCAGTTTCGGAAGATTTCCCACTTCGATTGGTAGACTCTAAGGGTGGATGTTCTCCTTGCTCTAGCAATCGCTCTGGTTGCCTCCTTCGAAAAATCTCTAGTTCTCGAGAGTCTTTCGATATTCAGAAGGCAGTCAGACGAAGAGCGTGGAGGCCTTGGAGTACCTTCTTTACGCGTGGCAGACGTAGCAGGTCCACCCTTAGGGGAAGTGTTCTGGGAACGTCTACTAGCCATCGAAGTACCTCGGTGAGTTATTCTCTCGCGGGCCAGAGGGAAGCAACTAGCGTCAACTTTGTCCCCTCGTGAGAGGCGAACTTCTGCAGTACCTTGTTGACAATCTAGAACGGAGGGAATGCATATAGATCTAGATGTGACCAATCTAGTAGAAAGGCATCTATATGAACTACTGCTGGGTCCGGGATAGGTGAGCAAAGTATTGGGAGCCTCTAGGTCATCGAGGTTGCGAAGAGATCTATGGTTGGCTGGCCCCAGGTGGCCCAAAGTCTCTTGCATACATCCTTGTGGAGGGTCCAATATGTTGGAATTATTTGTCCCTTCCTACTGAGACAATCTGCTATGACATTCAAGTTGCCTTGGATGAACCTCGTTACTAGTGAAAAGTCTAGACCAGTTGAACAGGAGAGGAGGTCTCTTGCGAACTCGTACCATGTCAGAGAGTAGGTCCCTCCTTGCTTGGAGATGTACGTCAAAGCAGGGTGTTGACCGTGTTCACCTCCACCACTTTGCCTTAAAGGAGAGACCTGAAGCTTTTCCAGGTCAGACGTACTGCCAGAAGCTTCTTGCAGTTGAAATGCATTGTCCTTTGACTCGAGTTCCATAATCCCGAGCATTCCCTACCGCCTAATGTCGCACCCCAGCCTACGTCCGATGCGTCCGAGAAGAGAACGTGGTTGGGAGTCTGAACAGTCAGGGGAAGACCCTTTCAAAGGTTGATAAAGTCCTTTCACCAAGTCAGACCAGACTTTATCTTACCGGAAACCGGGATCGAGACCGCTTCTAGCGTCTAGTCCTTTTCCAGTGAAAAGCTAGATGATACAGAAGAGGACGGAGGTGTAGTCTTCCAAGTGACACAAATAGAACCACGGATGACAGTGTCCTAACCAGACTCATCCACAGCCTGACAGGGCAGTGTTCCTTCTTCAGCATCTTCTGGATGGATAGCAGGGCTGGGGGTTGATCGTCTTGTTCAGCAATGTCCTCATCAGAGGGTTCCTCATTCGAAACTGATGAGGAAACGGCAACGGAGAGGGCAACGTCTGACTCGCTGAATCCGGTCGCACTGGTGGATGCGTGACGGAGCCGGACACAAGATCATGGTACTGCTGCACAGTCTGTGAACTGTCAACCATGGGGACGCGAGGAAGTACAGCGTCAACCCGAAACTGTGTAGACTGTCTGGGTTGTGCAGTCAACCCCCTACAGGGTTGCTGAGGTTGCCGCACTGTGTCACAACAAGTCATCTCTGCTGGTTGTTGAACGTCTTCCTAGTGACACACTGAACGTCCACAACCACCTCCGAGAGTCGCTTAACGTCAACGTGCGACTGGCAACCCACACTGGGTCGCACCGGTGGAGGAACCACCTCAACTGGCGGACGTGAGTAGGATACCTCAGCGTCAACAGGGCGTACAACCAACCGGTAGGAAGGTTGTTGGCTAGAAGGTTCTTCTCCGTAAAAAAATCCTCTAACAAGGACACAAGCTTGGACTGCATGTCTTGTAACAAAGCCCATTAGGGTCTATGGGAGCAGGTGTGGCAACAGACGGGGTTAGCGACTGAAGCGGAACCATTTATCATCCCTGGAAGCCTTGTTATGCTTTAATTAAAGTCCATAGGAGGCTAAGCAGCTTAAGGCTCCTCTCCAAATGACAGAGTCCTCAAAGGAATATCAGAAGGAGGGAGAACAGCACTTTCTCATCTATAGGAACCATGTCCGAGAAAAGCTAGGTTATCTCAGTGAGGGTCTCACTGGTGCAAAAGCAGCAGACCAGAAGGCAACGTTATGTAACTGCTTGACAGTCTGTGAACTGTCAAAAACTGAACTGTCAACCACAACAGGTGCGTGAGGACATACAGCACTGGTGCATTAGTAGCAAACCAGAAGGCAACGTCATGTAACTGCTTGACAGTCTGTGAGCTGGCAACAACCAAAGCTGTGTGGGGAAGCCTCAACTCCTGACTGACTAGTCTGCTGCGGGTGAGTGGCGGTAACCACAGTGGGTTGCGGAGGCTGACACACCGTGTCAAAACACGGCAGCTTGTGGTAGCTCACGCACGGCAACGGAGTGCTCCGTGTGTCTGTGGGAGTCAGCATACGTCTGGTAGGGCCGACTGCGCATGGGTGGAGGAGCTCTCACAACAAGAGTGTGGGAGCAGGCAGCCATGCTGGGCGCACAACCTTGGCAGGTTGTAGGCAAACGGGTGCATCGTCAACCTTCTCCGCAGTCGGAGAGTGGGAGCAGGCAACAACCAAAGCGGAGTGGTGGTGCGTGGTGGGGACTGCCGTGGGTTGCGGAAACTAACGCATCGCGTCAAAACACGGCAGCTTGACTCCACCTTCCCACTGCTGATGCAGTAGCTCACGCATGTTAACGGAGGGAGCCGCACGTCGGCTAACGTTAACATGCGTCTGGCAGGGTCGACTGCGCATCAGAGGTGGAGCTCTCCGCAGCCGGAGTGTGGGAGCAGGCAGCCTCAGCGTGAGCTGGGCGCACAACAGTGGCAGGTTGTAGGCTAACGAGAGCAGAGTCAACCTTCTCCGCACGAAACTCCTGCATAACCGCAGCTAACTGAGTCTGCATAGACTGCAGTAAAGACCACTTAGGGTCTACAAAAAACGGCAACAGACGGAGCTACTGTCCGTCGTGACTGAGGGTCTAAAACAGCTGGTGCGGCAACAGACGGAGTTACTGCCTGTTGCGGTACCACCTTGCCTCTCTTGGGAGGTGTGCAGTCGTCGGATGACTGCAGCGAGTCCTAACTGACCCAGTGGCTACACCTAGGCCATTGGACTTGCGCGGAAGGGACCGACTTGCACTTAAAAGCTGCAAGATTTGGTCCATGGTTTCTTACGAGAAACCTCTTCCGCAGACGAGGAATAAATGGGCTCTCTCGTCTTTGTGTGGGTGTGGCGATCTCACTTCGGCAAACGTGTGTAGATACGCCCGAAACCACGGAGGGAAAAACGTCTGTTCGTCGATCAAGGCCTGTGGAACCCATAAGTCGTTCGACATTACTTCTCCCCTGGGCTTGGGAGCTTGTAAGAGGTCCCGGACTAGGTGAACAACTGGCACGAACAGACGAACCCTCGGACGCAACACTGTAACACTTTGCGCATATCACTTTATCACTTTTGATTTTCTGTTTGCACTTATTTCACTGAAATCAAAACTTTAACTGATTTCTATCTGAAACACGCAATCCTATCCTTCATTAAAAGGTAGTAATTGCGAAAACAGTTTTACAATGCAACAGAAAAACATAAATAAAGATAAAGAATTCAGTGGCTGGAAAAGAGACTAAACACTAGAACAAATAAACTACGTTTACAATCTCTCACCGCATAACGCCTGGGAACAAGAATAAAACCCTAGAAACGTTTTACCTTCTTCCCCTACAGCGACTAGGGAGAAGAGTAAAAAACGAGAACAACGTTACCCGCTTGAACGAAACGTTTATTCTCCTCTCTCTCCCTCCGTCTATATCTCTCTCTCTCTTCTCTCTCGATTTAGCACCTGAGAGAAGAGCCCAATTATATATCGTTAAAACATGATATTTGCTAAAGGAAAAAACTGAAAGGTTTCCCAAATAAAAAGTTCCTTATTTAGAATTTAAACTCTTTAAGCTAAGAAAGAATGAACGAAACGCTAGAATCGGTTTACTCTTACTGCAAAGTGAAACCGTGATACACTCTCTCTCTATCGTAACGATAGAGCGCAAGTTGAACGTTCTGAACGTCAACAACTGCGGAGACTAAAAACTAAACGTTAGTTCATCTTTGAAAACAGTACGAGACTATCAAAGAAATTCTTCCATAAAACATTAAAATTAAAAAAGTATTAAATTCTTTAAAGGTTAAATACGATATAACGGGCTCAATGTTAATTAACTTCGGTTCCAAGTTAGGACCGCCTACTATTAGGAAAGGTCGCATATAAACAAACATAAAAATTTATTTTTTATAAGTTTATAATAATTGAAAAGTTAACCGAAGAGGCCTAAAAAGGCGGAGAGATATAAAATAAATGGATCTATAACGTGTTAAGCAAAATTACCAAAAACCTAAACACACTTCCGTCTAAGGGAAGGGTCGGCCATTTAAAAGTGAAAGAGAGTCCATACTCTCTTCGTCACCATAATTAAATCTATCGAAAACGAATTCAAGTTTGAAATGAAGATAAAACCCCTGCATAGCGAAAGCTCAAAACTGGAATAGTGTACTTCACCAAATCGTTGTGAAAACAAATCCAGTTTAGGGACGGCGTATTTAGTAGGTCCTGCCATTGGCACGACAGAGGAAAAATTGGTTCTTGTTGACAATAAGTACCTGAGTACCTACTCGACAGATGGCGCTGTTGTTGTACACCCCCACCTGTATAGCGATCGCTGGCGTATCCCGACCGTAGGTTTTTTCTGTCGGGCAACAGAGTTGCAGCTACATGATCATCGGGTAAGATTAATATTGAAAAATATCTCTTATTATTGCGTATAACCTAAATCACAAAAAACCACCCAATCTTAAAGGGGGTTGCACATTGCTATCACTGAATAACACAAGGAAGATGAGAGAACCAAATAATCTCCATACTGTACTAGAGTTCTATTGAAAGTAAAAAAATGGAAAAGTTTTAGTTTTAAGGTACATGTCAATATAAAACCAGGCTTTGAGCAACAAGCATTATGAACATGAGGGGAGTTTCATAGAAAAAATCTTAAATTAATTGGTGTTAAAAGATTATTGCAATGCATTTGATTATTTAAAAATCATTCCATTAGATGATGTATAGATGCATAACTAATAAGTAGCAGTTTTCCTTTTTTTGCATAAGGCATTAGGATAAAATTCTATATATGCACTCACACATGCTACATGATATAGTTAAGTAATACACTGTAAATAAGAATCAACCAAATGCAGCTGGTAAGCACAAAGACGCAAAGTGATGTAAACAGCATAAGTATTGGTGTGTGGTAATACTGTGATACATAATTGCAAAATAAATTCATTATATTGTAACTTGAAAACATCAGCTCCAATAGGATAGTCTTCAAGACTTTTTTAAACCTACTTTAATACAAGGTTAATACGGATATTTCATAAACTTCACCATTCACCATTTTGCTTCAGATATATATGAACCAAACTAATATTGACATGATAACCTTTAATAGGCTACTTCCATACAATCATATACAGAACCTCCTATAATGAATTGAAACAGAAATAATTAAAAATACAGTACGTATGTCAATAAAGTCTAAGGAAAATATTTGACAAGACAAAAAATAAATCTCAAACTAACATATCAAGCATTTGATGACCAGTTAACAGTAGCAATATCCCTAGTCAAGACAATCCTCAAGCCTAAAATGGAAGAAGCAGGATATCTGTAAGTAACACCAAGTGCATATAGCCTACATGTATGGCCCATTGGTCGGTATTACATACTAACCAAGTTCATTTGAGAACTTAGATTGAATGTGATAAAGCAAAAATGATTACTATTTATTTTGTGATTGATGGGTTTGTTTTAAAAACAGGTTTTCTTATAATTTCTTTTCTACAAGAATGATGGATGACCTGAACCATTTATTTGGGGCTGAATATGTTAAGAGCCAAGTGCCCAATGAATTCTTTAAGAAAGTTAACTGGATTGTTTGTGTATTCTAAACCAAAGAGGTACAAACTTTAACATATAATTCATTTGGGAGGTATATGTCATAGCTTCAAGATACTGTACTGTCTCCTCAGAATGAAGATACAAAAATATTAGTTCCTTTAATGTATGAAATCTTACCATCCCTGTGAGCTAAGAAAAGGGAATTTGGGGGAGCCTATCGGTCTACATGCCGAGTCATCAGCAGCCATTACCTGGCCCTCCCTAGTCCTAGCTTGGGTGGAGAGGGGGCTTGGGGTCTGATCATATGAATATAAGATGTCTCTAGGGCATTGTCCTGCTTGCTAGTGCAATGTCACTGTCCCTTGCCCCTGCCATTCATGAGCAGCCTTTAAATCTTTTTAAACCTTTAAAGGTCCCAACAAGGATAAAACAAACCAAAAGCAGACTAACAACTCCAAGAACTTTTGTTCAGTATGACAGCAGTCTTATGTCCTTGAATGCCTTGGAAGTAGAGATGGCCTTAATCTTAAGTACAGTTTGACAATCCCTTATCCGGAATTCTTTGGATTGGAAGGTAATCATTTTAAAGGGATTGACAAAGAAGAACATATCTATTATTAATATCTTTGATCAGAATATTGTTCAACTTGCTAATATGGTCTCAATTTTGATGATGAATTGAAGATACCAAAGAATTGGTGGAGTGTGTTAATGAAATGCTATCTAAGAAAGACTTAATAAACTTTGAAGCCCAACAGCAATTAAACTAGAATGGAAAGTAGGAAAGAATTGGAATACAAAAGAACTTCACTATAAAGGGGTTGGTGACAATGAAATTTACTGTTATGTTCATGAAAGTGAATGCGTATATACATTATGAAAACTATAGGGCATGGACCTCAATGCTGAACAGTTTATAAAGAAGGAAATGCAGTGAGTGAGCTTTTAGTGCTATAAAAATTATGAATAAAAGAAACTACAAAGCAAATTACAGAATACTTCACAAAAAGACCTCTAGAGTGCACAGGATGGA
The DNA here is from genome assembly GCF_036898095.1 of Palaemon carinicauda. Classification (NCBI taxonomy): domain Eukaryota; kingdom Metazoa; phylum Arthropoda; class Malacostraca; order Decapoda; family Palaemonidae; genus Palaemon; species Palaemon carinicauda. Next base: position 21,984,478 of record NC_090738.1, on the reverse strand, counting down.
GATGTAATAAAATGAAATGGGTAATCTTAACCAACTAATGGTCAACAGTTGTACATACACATGGTCCCTCTGATATCCTTCTTCCATTGTGAAGACTTTGTAAATTCTCACACCTAGGGGCATTGTGACCACAACTTGGACTCAATATTGATTGATGAGTTTGTTATGAAAAGATGGTTGTCAATTATCTTTACACTATAAATTCCTTTTAAATTTTGTATGTCACAAAATTATAGTTGACACAATAAAAGATACAAACTCATTATGAGTATTTCTAATATGACACATACACCATGACCCACCTTCAAGTTGTATGTACTCTAGATGATATTTAATCTTCCTGTTATTGTACATAACTAAAATTCACTTCACTGGACACCCCGTGTAAAGCATATGTCACTTTATTAGCATACAGTATAAGTCAAGCAGAAAATTATTTTCTTTATTCCAAGCAAAGATTATTTCTTGGTTTGATGAACATTCTAAAAATGGAAGATTACTTTCAATTGTAAAAATTATACTCTGCTTGATAAATATTCAAGAATATCAATGAAAATGTGACAGACGAGGAAAAAAGAAGAAAATGAAGAAAGCTCACCTTACATCTCACCCAATACAGTAAGGAAAAAGTTGACATAAAAATGTCTATGATTATGAGGTTGGTAATTGCTCTAGCAATGTCATATCCTTAAACACAAGTTGATCTTTGGACATGAAACTGATAATCCAAAAATATGCAGGTCTAAAGTAAGGAGTTAACATGCTGTAAAACGTGGTCCACGCGGATTGGCTACTATAGCATATCTTCTAACTAAAATTGTGGAAAATTTCCCCAAAATATAAATACTGTATCAAAATAACCTGTTCCCCAAATTTACAATACCACGTGTATCTTTATCCCAATGATATAATACTGCTTGGCACTGTGGTTATTATATAATAGTGATCAGATATGAAACAAGTTTTGAGTACAGTACAGTATATCAATAAGCAATAAGGTTGTGTTATTGTGTTGTGTTACTGTGGGTCTACATGACAACAACAACAAATTATTCAGCTACTTTAAGCATTCTGTTTTTCCAACCAAAGTAGCTTGACTGGTCATTATGATCATGTGAATTAATAAAATTGCCCAATTTTAAAATTCTAGGGTAAATTAATTTTCTACTTAACAAGGAGATACTGCAATAAATATTTTCTGATTTGTCAGTAAATAAAATCTAGTGGTGCTTGCTTTAGTTTGATACCCCTTCTTAATATCAATAATAAGTGAGATAGTGCCAAAAGACTATCCATCCCTTTCGCTTTAATACTATACAAAGATCCTGAGAATAATAAATATCATAAAGTTATTTAAGGCTCTTTTCAACTCTCACTCAAATATGTAAAGAAGCTTAATTACTTCAATGACATTAGTAAAAGATCATATCTATATAAAGAAAAAAAAATCTTCCCAGTTCCTAAAATGAAACAAATTTCAGTAGAAATATAGATAAGGAAAACTTTAAGACGTTATATTCATAAATGCACCAGTGATATGTCCCATTTCAAGTCTAGTATTTGTTCTTGTTCCCTAACAAAATAACTGTCCCCACATTGTAACTCACAACTCTAAGTGATCAAACAGAACTTCTCAAGTCTGATATCCTTACAAAATAACATCCATCTTAGTCATTCAGTGTTAATTATCTTTAAATCAATGACTTTAAAAAATTATGACAAAGCTTCTATAACCAATTGGTAGTATGTTGGCCAAGGCACCTGCCACCCATGAGATACTACTGCTAGAGAGTTATTGGGTCATTTGAATGGCTTGATATTACTACATTGATTCACTCTTGTTATGGCTCATTTTTTTTTTCTATACATACACCCAAATAGTCTGGCATAGTCTTTACACTTTTTCCACTTTCCTCATACACCTGATAACACACAGACATAATTTTTCTTCACTTACATTGTTAACTACTGCACAATGATTTTTCAGCAGCTACTTTCTACTTGGTAAAGATGAAATAGATTATTCAAATATGGTAAAGAGCTCTTCAAAGAGATGGACACTACAAAATAAAAAAAAATTTTCTTTGGTCTTGGGTAGCCATAGCTTCTGTATGATGGTCTTGCATTGAGTTTTCTTGCTTGAGGGTACACTTCAGCAAACCATTTTACCTGTTATCTCTTCTTCTTTCTTTTTTTTAAATGGTGTGTTCGGCAGCTTAATAGAAGGGTCATAAATGCCTGGTGATTTATCAAGAGGTGGCCTTTTCCCTATCTGTTTCTTTATCTTCCTTTGGGGTGTTCATTTTCAAAACCATTGTTACTGTCCTCTTTTCAGCTGAGGTGGCTATCCTGGAGGGTACTTAGCAGGTGTCACTCATGTTGACCAATTTCATTTGACATTTTGTCTATAATGTATGAATTGTGTGTATCACTTTATATTTATCCATATACAGTATATATTGTTTTTGTTATCATTAATGCCATGTTTGTTTTCCAGTATGATGGGACTTTTTTCATTGCTTTTAATTCTTATTCTGTCTGGAGATGAGGAAAATCCAGAACCAGTGCATCTTGTACTTACCAGTGTCATCTAATGTACTACGATGTCAGGATGCCCGAGAACTTCAAATCAATCAATCAATCTAATGTACTGCAATATTCGAGACCTCGCAGTTGCATTCAGAGAGTATGAAATTCTATTATGCTCAGAAACTTTGTTTTTTTAAATGAGGCACTCATCTGAGCTCCTCGGCCCAAGTTTTAAGAAACCTGTTATTTCGAAACAGGATGCCATTCCTAGGGCAAGGGGAATGGTAAGGTATACTAGGAATGAGTACCCTGCTTCTCATAAATCCTGCTATGAACGTAGATGTCAAGTCAAATAAGTTTGTGGCAGGCATAACAACTCTTATTTGTTCCATATATCGGAATCCAGACTTGGATGATTCTATCTTTGATTGTCCTCTTACCAAGAAGATGATTTAAAGGCTTCTTTTGTGCTTGTTGGTGATTTCAACACTCACCACAAGGAGTAGTTATATTTAGTTTCTCCTACTGATCACCATGGCTTAAGAGCTCTGGACTTTGCCTCTGAATAAGGCTGTGAGCAAATCATAAGTGAAGCTACTCACAGGTCTGGTAACTGTTTGGACCTAGTAGGTAGGGGTACAAGCTACCCCTTGAGATACTACCCCTAGAGAGTTATTGGGTTGTCTGACTGGCCAGACAGTACTACTTTGGACCCCTCTCTCTGGTTATGACTCATTTTGCCTTTGCCTACACATACACCGAATAGTCTGGCCTATTCTTTCCTCATTCTCCTCTGTCCTCACACACCTAACAACACTCAAAATACCAAACAACTCTTTGCACAAGGTATTAACTACTGCCATGTAATGGTTCAGTGGCTACTTTCCTCTTGGTAAGGGTACAAGAGACTTTAGCCATGGTAAGCATCTCTTCTAGGAGAAGGACACTCCAAAATCAAACCATTTTTCTCTAGTCTTGGGTAGTGCCATACCTTCCGTAACATGGCCTTCCGCTGTCTTTGATTAGAGTTTTCTTGCTTGAAGGTACACTCAGGCAAGCTGTTCTATCTTATTTCTCTTCCTCTTGTTTGTTTTGAAGTTTTTATAGTTCATATATAAAAGATGTAATTTAGTGTTGTTACTGTTCCTGAAATATTCTATTTTGATTGTTTATTCTTCTCTTATAGTTTATCTATTGCCTTATTTCCTTTGCTCACTAGGGTATTTTCCCTGTTGGAGCCCTTAGGCTTATAGCATCTTGCTTTTCCAACTCGGTTATAGCTTGGCTTGTGATAATAAGAAAAAATAATACACTGACTGGGGAGTTGTAGCAAGTAAGGCTGGTTCTCCAGTTGGGATGGCTGATTATGCCTTGGTTTCGTTAGTAATTAAGAATGAAGTTTGTCCTTGATTGTCATACTCAACTAAGATAAATATAAAATTTCAAGCAGAATTGAATACCATTTGAAGTTATCTTCTGCATTTAGATTAGTAACAATTATATAAAAGTGTTGAGCCTGTTGTTCTCTTGAACGAGAATCTGGTCAACATAATTAATAGGCATATCCGTTTTGGGGTGTTAAAACACCAAGTGAAAGACAAACCCTGGTTCAATGATGATTGTACTGTATACATTCTTATTTTGGGAAGCAGGCCTATCATCTTTAGAACGGTAACAGATCAGATTTGACTTGGAATAACTACATTCAGCTAGATGTTGCTCAGAGAGTTTATGTTTCAACTGAAAAGGAATGCAATTTGATAATTAAAGAAACCCTTTTTGTTATAACCCAGAAACATAAATGGTGGGCTACCCTCTGAAATCTTTTGTGTAGATGCAACAGTTCCCCCTTTTATTTAAATCAGATGGCTCTGTCACTCACTGTCCAAAGGAAAAGGCAGTAAGCAGAGTAATGAGAAACTTGATTTTCCTCACTCCTGTTTTCCTAAGGCTAAACCAACTAGTTTAACATTTCAATCCTAGGAAATTAAAACACTCTTGATGGACGTTGATGCTTATGGAGGTGGAGACCCAATTGCTATTTTTCTTTTGTTTTTATACAGACTGTTGATTTCTTAGATTCTAAGTTGTCTGTTATTTTCTGCAAGTTAGCAAGAAAAGGTTCTTTTTGCACTTGTTGGAGAATTAGTAACTTTAGCCATGCTGATTACCGCCCCATTTCCTTAACTTCCATATTACCTAAAGTTTTTGACATAGACAAGTTAGAGTTGTTTCCTTAACTTCCATATTACCTAAAGTATTTTGACATAGACAAGTTAGAGTTAAGAAACAGTTCCCTAATTTGCAATTTGGCCTTCACATAGACCTTGAAGCATGTGATGCCCTTATTACAATTTCCAATGTTGTACAGAAATTTCTTGATTGTAGTCAGGAAGTTTGTATGTTAACCTTGATTTTAGTGCGGGCTTTGACAGTGTTAATCATGAGGCCCTTATTTTCATATTCAAACATTTGGGAGTGGGTGGGTCTTTTCTTAGCATTATTATTGAATTTTAAAGTAATAAATTGCAAACCATTCTTGATGGGCACCATGATGAATATAGATTTAGTAACGTGATATCTGGTGTTCTTCTAGGTAGTGTTCGACTAATTTCATACTATATACACATGCCACGTGATTTGGCGTAGAAAACAAGCTTGTTGCATATTCAGATGATGTTACTCTCTTTATACAATTCCATCTCCTGAATGTAGGACTGGGCTTGCTGAATCCCCTAATAGAGATCTAGCTAATATTAGTACATGGTGAAAATTATGGGGCATGAAGTTGAACCCTAACATAACTTAAATTATTATCATAAGTAGGTTGAGGTCAGTAGCTCCTCAACATCCAGAGCTCCGCACTGACAGTGTTTCTTTGACTATTTATTATTATTATTATTATTATTATTATTATTATTATTATTAAATGCTAAGCTACAACCCTAGTTGGAAAAGCAGGATGCTATAAGCCCAGGGGCTCCAACAGGGAAAATAGCCCAGTGAGGAAAGGAAATGAAGAAAAATAAAATATTTTTAGTAACATTAAAATAAATATTTCCTATAGAAACTATAAAAACTTTAACAAAACAAGAGGAAGAGAAACTAGATAGAAGTGTGCCCGAGTGTACCCTCAAGCAAGAGAACTCTAACCCAAGACAGAGGAAGGCCATGGTACAGAGGTTATGGCACTACCCAAGACTAGAGAACAATGGTTTGATTTTGGAGTGTCCTTCTCCTAGAAGAGCTGCTTACCATAGCTGAAGAGTCTCTTCTACCCTTATCAAGAGGAAAGAAGTCACTGAACAATTACAGTGCAGTAGTTAACCCCTTGGGTGAAGAAGAATTGTTGGCAATCTCAGTGTTGTCAGGTGTATGAGGACAGAGGAGAATCTGTAAAGAATAGGCCAGACTATTCCGTGTCTGTGTAAGCAAAGGGAAAGAACCGTAACAAGAGAGAAGGGTCCTATGTAGTACAGTCAGGCCAGTCAAAGGACCTCATAATACTTGATTCTTGATTGCAAATTTACTTTTGAGAAACATTCAGTTTCTTCCTCAATTACACACTAAATTGGCTTATTAAAAGTCTCTTAAAATTTTCGGTGATCAATTTATCTTTGAGAAATTTTCAATTCTTTCATTCTACCTTGTTTCAAGTACAGTTCTCCTGTCAGGTCTTCAGCTGGTGACTCTCCTCTTAATTTGTTGGGAAAAAATTTGCAGTGTAATATATTTCTTATTCCTGATCTTGTTATTAATCTCTGGCACTGTTTTACAGTTAGTTCTCTATACACGTTGCATAAAATTTTTCGTAATTCTGACCATCATTTGTATTTGGATCTTCTCAGACTGTACAATCCTGTATTTAGTACTACGTATACAGTTAATTTAAACAGTCTTTTCTTCTCCATCACAAGGCTCAATGCAACAAAGTTTTCTAGAACTTTTATTCAAGTGTGACCAGATAGTGGAATGATTTTCCTAATCAGGCAGTTGAATCGGTGGAACTTAAGAAGTTTAAACTTGCAGCAAATGCTTTATCTAGAACAGGCTGACATGAGTCTCTCCTCATAGTTTATATAAAACATATATTTTGATGTTATTACTGATCTCAATATATTTGACAGTATATTCTTAATTTGTTATTTCATATGTAGTTCATCTATTTCCTTATTTCCTTTCCTCACCGAGCTATTTTTCCCCGTTGGAACCCATGGGTTTATAGCCTCCTGCTTTTACAACTATGGTTGTGGCTTAGCTAGTAATAATAATAACAATAATAACACACCTCAGGTGGCAACTATCATGGCTGGCTATAATAACCATCCAATCTAGATGGAGGAACTTTTGAAAGTGCTCCATACTTACTAGCAAATGAGACTACCAAAAATAAAATAATGTTTGATCTTACAAATGAAAATCCATTTCCTTTTTTCTTAATAAAATAGTTTTGGATCAATGGCCAGGCATTTTTTTTTTCTTTTTCAGAATACGAATATCACAACAATTATAGCTATACACAAGAAGCACATAACACACAAGCATTAACATACATCAATGGATGAAAAGGGACTCTCAACATTTATAAACAAACTGGATACCATAGAGGCTAGCAATAGAAAGCAAATATGAGCGACCAATTGACCAATAACCAGTTAAACTTATTGACAATGCCATATATAAATTTCTGATTGCAAATAAAGCCATTATTACAGAGCCCAATATTATGTACATGCTTGCTCACCTATAATAGTTATTAAGTTTAGAGCTGGATGTATAAGGTCCAGGTTTGAAGAGAGTTCAAGCAATGTTATGCTCACAAATACAGTACTGTATTGTACTTTTAATTACAGCTTGATATAAATACTATATAACATAACCCACACCTTAGTACTTAGTTTCTGGTACTAGACATAAAGAAACTAAGAAACTATATGTAAATTCAAACTATATGCATTATAATAAATTAATGGTTATAATATGCTGTTATAAGCTAGGCTAAAGCATATTGTGATTATATGCACAGCTAATGGCATTAAATTCTCTATAAATTTATATACAAAGTTCAATAAAGAGATTCTCCTTTTATTCTCCTAATAACTCTTATTCTACATTCATGTCTTACATCAAGCACACCAAGGATGGAAAAAAAATATGATTTTTAAACAAAGTAAAATCTATTATTTTTATATCTTTGAATAGAAAATGCTATTTACTACAAATACCAAAATGATGACCTCTGAATAAGAATAAACAAAATTTATCTCGCCGTCTTTTCCTCTCCCCCTTCGAGGGATAGCTAGGCTTCCACCTACGCTCCATGTTCTGAGAAGAAATAGCTAGGCTTCAACCTACGCTCCATGTTCTGAGAAGAAATAGCTAGGCTTCCACCTACGCTCCATGTTCTGAGAAGAAATAGCAAGGCTTCCACCTACGCTCCATGTTCTGAGAAGAAATAGCTAGGCTTCCACCTACGCTCCATGTTCTGAGAAGAAATAGCTAGGCTTCCACCTACGCTCCATGTTCTGAGAAGAAATAGCTAGGCTTCCACCTACGCTCCATGTTCTGAGAAGCAAGTGGAAACACCTGGTCCTGTTGTCTACTCAGGTGGAAAAGAAGGGATGTGGGGCTTAATGGCATTTTTGCCATAACCACATGGCATATATTTGGGCTGGACATGGTTTTCCTTTTATTTTTCTTTGTGATTCAAATTGGTTACCCTCCACATTCTCATGAATTGGAACCAGAGACCTGGGGATATGTGTTCATTGGTCTTACTGGGTCTTGAGATTGGAGAAAGTCTTGGATGTAGAGGTAAAGAATAAGGGAGAAATTTACACTGCTCTAACTAAAGAATTTTTTTTGTTGGCAGAATAAATATTACCAGTCAGTTTGAGCATAGTAAATGCACCCATTTGTCTTACCGTGTTTGAAAAAATAGGTGTATGGGAAGACCTTGTTAAGGGACATGTCAATACATTGTTACTGTCATTGTCTGTGAGCAGTAAAACATTCTTACCACCCTCGACAGTAATTTTATCTCAATACAAATAGTGGGAATGGATGCAGATTTACATTAAATGAATTCACTTTCTTAGCGTGATGCAAATTATTAACATCAGAAACATTAAAACTTTATCATATTAGGCAAGGAAACATTAGTATCTACAGTCAAATGTAAAGTTTGGTTAGCACCTAAATTAGAATTAGATGTTGAGGCATGGTCTTCAAAAACATGAAACAGTCAACAAAGAATGTAAAACAATAACAGTCAAAATCTAGAATTGAACCCATTGAACCAGATGTTATCTAATTTATAAGATCTAAATTGTCACTATGAACAATTTGTGTCAGACTTACTTGAGAGTCGTCTTTGTTTTGATTCTGTATCTCATTCTTTAACATTGAATCCAACTAAGAAAAGATGGCTCACTAACAAAAACCCAAAATACAATACTGTATTGTACACTTGAATCACGAGAGTAAAGAGACATCTGAAGCTTTGATGACACTTGTTTTCTCAGGACCGGCTCTTTTCACTCGCTTCTTAATACTGTATTGTACATGGCATGTGGATGGCAGCATAGCTATCCCCCAGTAGGGGAATGATGACAGGAATTATTTTTTGTTTTTATTCTGAGATTATCAAGTCGGTATCTGGAATTAATAGCATTTTCCATTCAAAGGTATGATTCAAGGAAATAATCAAGCTTCACTTCACTAACCATCACCCTAATCCCAAGAGTCATCGTGCTGAGAAACATATACCGTACACACAAAAAAAAAAAGGAAAAATAAATAAAACAGTGCTACAGTCAAAGCTTCCACACACACAGAAATGAAAAAAAACTTGCCCTCTTTCTCGACCCCGTCCCTTTCCTCCAACAGATGAGATGAATTCTGTCATATTTCCGAGCGCCGCCGCACTCGCCCTGCAAATTTAGCCATGACGTTTCAATAAACTGGCTCTTCATAACTGTTAATACCTAGAAGATTCTAATGGGAAAAGGTGATACAGGCCCTTTTTCTACCCTACATTAAAATTATTTCAATGTTTACTATACAAATTGGAAAACACAGTACCACAATGCTAAATCTTTTTCCATCTCAAAATATACTTTCTAAAATAATAATGAAACTTGAAACCATTAATCATCTCACACCATTAACTTTTAATCTGACATAAAAGATTGAAACAAAAACCTCATAATTAGAAAGCAAAATGGTACTTTTTTATAAAGGCCTTGAATAGCAGCATACACAATGCCTTATTCATGTTTACCTTTTATTTAAAAAACTATCCAAAATGTTTGATGAACATCAGTGCATTCTTAATTAAATAATTTTAAAAGAAAATTTGAAAATCATAAGACCAAAAATACCAATTTATTAGAATGCATTCCCGAACAGCTCAGAGTAAGAGCAACTCATAAGCCACGGGACTTTTTTTCATTCCATAGGGCACCTGCTAGCTTTCGAGGCCTCAGTAACAGTGAAGGTGTAGCTAATTAATATCATGCAACTTTAAATAATACTTGAAAACAATATAGAAAGACAGTACATTCATCATTCAAACCTTCACCATACCATAGATATACTGTATAAAAATAAAATGAGCAATGAATAAGAACCAAAGTCATGCTAAACCTTACAAGATGTAAATTAATAGGGGAAATACACGTTTTGATTACAATGAATAATTATCCACGCATAAGCTATGTTTCTTTCAATCATTCTAGAATTGTTTACAATATTTTCTCATTCCTTCCACCCTAATAATTATGCACTTACAAAATCTAAACACTTATTCTTCCAAGTCCCTATGTCACAAACTGATCCAAAGCCAACAAGGAAGTAAGTAACAAGTGCGCAAGTTCAGGAGCTTTACTTCCAAGATCAAATAAAATCCTACTTACAAGATTGTTGTTGCATTCTTAATGGGCTTTGTTACCCATTGTCTCATCACACAGCTAACTTGTCAAACTTCCTTTAGACATTCTACCACTGACAACTGGACATCACCTCAAAGATGAACAAACCCCTTTATGTCTGAGAAGAGCTCCTCTCTAAAAGACTAATGGGTCAATGTGATTATCCAAGATTAAACAACCAATGAATAAGTTTTGGAAATGAAACAAATAAGAATTCTTTTTCTGAATCCTTATAATTTTCCATTTATCAAATTATTAAATTTTCAAAGCTCTGCTAATTATCATATCAAATTCAAATTATAAAAGATAAATCCCTTTGGAAAGGTCATTTTAGAGGAGTGTTCTAACTCAAGTGGTCTGGCTAATGTGTCTAAAAATCATCATCATAATTATAACAAAGATGGAGATCTGATTATGCATTGTAAAGACAGTACTTAGGATGGTGCTATAGATAAATAAGGGATCAGGAGCTAGGATAGACTTTTCAATCTCAGACACAAAAGGTTCCTATTTCAAGTGCCTTTTGCCTTCCTATTGCCATACATCTCCCAGCCCTTAATCACAGCCCAGGTGCAGCTGGAACATTCCTCACAATATGGGCATATAATACATTACTTTGCAGGCTATCTCAACTTGTCAGAGATATTTGATGCAAGAACCATTGTAGGAGGGAGAAATAAAAATCGCTTCATAAGCTTCTTCCACAACTATCAAGGCAAACACACTTTGCCACAATATAGTCAGAGAAAGTGACAAGAAATTTTTCTGCTGAGAAGCAAATGAGAATACCTTGGTATTGCAGATAAGCAAGACTTAAGGACATCAAATATCAAAATGCACCCGATAACAAGAGATCTATTGTAACATTTAATTCTACCAGAATTTACTACTAGATGTTAAACAATTAAATACCAAGGACAGTCTAAAAAAAAAACTCTTCACAAGAAATTGCAGCTGCTATGCGAAGTTAACCATTCACATACTCCCCTAATCCTACTTCTGAATAGTTGAATATAAGATTATCAGCCCCTACTTGCTATTGTAACCACAAGATAGTTAAAAAATAAGCAAGTCAACACTGAAATACTAGTTAAGTGATAACAGTAGTAAATACAGTAAGTACATCTAAATGAAACACAAACCTGTTACAGTACACCCCAACATAAAAATTACACATTACAATAATTCACTTGGCTATCTATGCAAAATACCATAACTAAATACAGATTTCCATACAAAATAATGTAAACAAAGGCAGTCTGCAATAACTTAATCTAAGTAAAAATGTGAGAGCTGTAGCAGACAAGAAATGGAAGTCCCCTTAATAAGGAATATCTAAACTAATATCTAACTTTGAACTCTCATATTTCATAGAAATGTTATGTAAACGTGTTTCCACTCAGGTTAGCATTAAATACATTTCTGAAATACAAGAATGTTCATAAGAACAAGAATAGCTTTTCCTAAATTCCTAAGTGGGATGATGACATTTTTTCATAAATACAATGATGAGTCAATCTTCAAACTTTATGAGTGAGTGAGAGAGAAAACTAATCTCCAGATTTTTCACATGAAGAGACCCAATTCATATCAAATCTAAGACGTAATACTTTTCATGTGAAAAAAATAATCCATAAATTCTAGAATAATACAATGCAAATTCTACATTTATGTATATAATCACCCATATTTGGCTCTATAAGGAAGAGACTGTTTTCAACATGTGTTCAAGGGAAGAAAATACAACTTGTAATAGTGAATGTTCTGCATGTGTTTGAGACCAACAGCACTATGAGTCAAAATCATCCAATGCATATTAAACCAAAGAACACTAAAGCATACCCCGCACGTGTTTCATACATGCTCGCACACTGTAACTATTTTCCTTTTTATCTTATCACTCCCTCTTCCCTGCACTGTTAATAGACCAACATGTACCACACATTTCATACACGCTCAAACACATCCTAAAATAGCAATTTCTTGAGTAATATGAAAACAACCTTTTTGGTGTAAGAAAACCTGGTTTCAAACATGTAAATTTTTCCTTGTAATATATTGAAGTTATGCCTGATAAAAACAGGTACTCATGAGGAAACTGACTGAATAAACCTAGCTTCAGGTCTTCTCATATATCAAATTGTTATATACAACATATGAAGAGTACAAACAAAAAATAAACCATCTCTCTGATGCAACAAATATTGTTTCTATCTTGACTAATTGTAACAAGCAAACACTGAACCCTAAACACAATTAATTTCAGTCTCTACGGTATAAACAAAGGCTAGTTTTGGTCATAACCGAAAAATTAAACTGATTTTGTTGCTTGAAAGCTTTCTGAGTTCACTCAAAATACAATCATCCCACCTTCTTTTGTCAGTAAACTTACACATCTTTTTTATGGAAGTAAATAGTTTGTTCACTCTAAACCTATCTACTTTTATCAATTAATAATGACATCTTTTATGAGAACTTAAGTATCAACTTTATTCTGAGAAAAAAATATCTAAGTGTTCCATGGAAAGACAAGAACTTACATGAATTTGAGAATTCAAAATCAATACGGTGTAGTATTTCAAGATTAAAGTGATTTGATATGCAAAAAATATACAAAATTCTACATTTTTCCTTGTCTGTACATATGCAATTATCTATCCTGAAATTACATGAACACTGTATGGAAATTGTGATCTATCAAACATATCCAGAACCCTTCCAAAAATGAACAACACATAAGTAACATACTGAAATCCAACATACAAAAATCACACATGAAACAGTTTGGGTAGAAATACCAAGCTATAAATAAATGATACTCACTGTGAGCCTCCTGGCGCATAGTGTGCAAAGCATGAGCAGGGGGTGATGGACATGGTTGTAAATGACCAGGAAGCTCCAACAATCGACCTATTTGATGAAGTTTTCTCTGTCTTGCCTTCATTCTCCCCTTTGTTAACCTGTATAATAAAATATTAAAATTTAATTTTTATAGGAGCTCTGATAAACTTTGCGATGTATAGTTTACATTTTGATCATTATGACCCATTAATCAATTGCTGCTTTTATTCATTGGGACCATCTCTACATGCATAAAAAAAAATGAAAAAGATGGTTCAAATTGGCTTAGTTCTAACTGAGTAACTAGCATTGTTCTCCTCATACCATTGAGGAAATTGATTAATTAACAGCTCCAGATAGATACTTCATATACATCTCTCTGTGTGCCTCTTTCATGCTAATTTTTCTTTCGGTACATTTATTGCCTCCTTTCACTGCACAGTAATACCTCATCATATCACAGTTTACCTATTGCTTCCTTGGTACGTTGCTGATTTACAAATATATTACAAGCCTTTGTAAATCTATGAAGCAGATTTCTCTTTATATCACAGGTTTCTGAGGGCAGATAAGTTTTATATTTTTCATAATTCAATAAGTTTCTTTATAAATATTCCTTTTTGGGCCTAAAAATTAATAAATTACATTAATCCAGCATATACTCATGTAACCCTTGTGATCTCACATATTGTGAGAACACCAAATTTTCACCCATTAAAAGTGCTTTTACCATGAATCTCGTGTATCATGCTAGTTCATTTTTGAGACCAAATTACAATAAACTGAACTCTTTCTCTCCTTCTCTATTCAAACTTCTAGTTCAGTAACTTGAAAAAATAAAAGTAAAATTATTAATGCATAAGGCTATAAAAAACTGAACAAAAAACCGCTATTTTATTATCATCAACCTATTAGGATAACAATATGCCCCCTGTGGCCGCGGGGGCATATAAAAATTAGAATAGGGCCAACGTTATCCCTGCGTGTCGTAAGAGGCGACTAAAAGGGACGGGACGAGGGGGCTGGGAACCCCCTCTCCTGTAAAAAATTCCTGCGAGACATCGACAAAGAAATGGAGCTGGGGGAGAGTGACTGTTCCCCGCACTCTAGTTTTGGGGTGTTTAAATGTGCGTGGATGTAGTACGATAGAGAGTAAAAGATGTAAGATTGGAAGTATGTTTAGAAGTAGAAGGATGGATGTATTGGCCTTCTGTGAGACAAAGATGAAAGGAAAGGGTGAAGTGATGTTTGGTGAAATGTCTGGGATTGAAAGGGGAAGAGCGAGAGAGGGTGTGGCTTTATTGCTGAGTGAATGGATGACAGGTAAAGTAGTGGAATGGAAGGAGATATCATCTAGGTTAATGTGGGTAAGGGTTAGGTTGGGTAGGGAATATTGGGCGTTTGTCAGTGCGTATGGGCCAGGTAGTGAGAAAAGTGAAGAAGAGCGGAATGAGTTCTGGAATGATTTAACTAGGTGTGTAGAAGGACTGGGTAGAAGGAATTATGTAGTTGTTATGGGTGACTTAAATGCTAGAGTGGGCGCTGGAGAGGTAGAAGGTGTCATTGGTAAGTATGGCGTACCAGGTGAAAATGAGAGTGGTGAGAGACTGGTAGACATGTGTGTTGAACAAGAGATGGTAATAAGTGCTAGCTTCTTTAAAAAGAAAGATAAAAATAAGTATACATGGGTAAGAGTGGCAAATGGAAGAGTAGTAGAAAGGGCATTAATGGATTATGTGTTGGTAACTAAAAGAATGTTTGGAGGATTGAAAGACGTGCACGTGTTTAGGGGTATGGCTAACGGTATGTCTGATCATTTTTTGGTGGAAGGAAAATTAGTTGTAGCAAAAGAGTGGGGGAATAGAGTAGGTGGATGTAAAAGGGAGGTAGTGAGGATTGAAGAGCTAATAAAACCGGGGGTAAAAAGTAAATATCAGGAAAGGTTGAAAATGGCATATGATGAGGTGAGAGTAAGAGAAACTGGTAATTTAGAGGAGGAGTGGAAGTTAGTAAAAGAAAATTTTGTTGGGATTGCAAGTGATGTATGTGGCAAGAAGGTTGTTGGAGGCAGCATGAGGAAGGGCAGTGAATGGTGGAATGAAAGAGTGAAGGTGAAAGTGGAAGAGAAAAAGAGGGCTTTTGAAGAATGGCTGCAGAGTAATAGTATAGAGAAGTATGAAAAATATAGAGAGAAAAAGGTGGAAGTAAAGTGCAAGGTACGTGAGGCAAAGAGGGCAGCTGACCTGAGGTGGGGTCAGGGATTGGGTCAGTCATATGAAGAGAATAAGAAGAAGTTTTGGAAAGAAGTGAAGAGAGTAAGGAAGGCTGGCGCAAGAATTGAAGAGACAGTGAAAGATGGAAATGGAAGGTTGTTAAAAGGAGAGGAGGCAAGGAAAAGGTGGGCGGAATATTTTGAAAGTTTGCTGAATGTTGAGGATAATAGGGAGGCAGATATAATTGCTGTTCCAGGTGTTGAGGTGCCAGTGATGGGAGATGAGAATGAGAGAGAGATAACAATAGATGAAGTGAGGAGAGCACTAGATGAAACGAGAGTAGGAAAAGCATCTGGTATGGACGGTGTGAAAGCTGAGATGTTGAAGGAAGGGGGTGTGACTGTACTTGAATGGTTGGTGAGATTGTTTAATATGTGTTTTGTGTTGTCAATGGTACCAGTAGATTGGGTTTGTGCATGTATTGTACCACTATATAAGGGTAAGGGAGATGTGCATGAGTGTTGTAATTCAAGAGGTATTAGTTTGTTGAGTATAGTTGGAAAAGTGTATGGTAGAGTATTGATTAATAGGATCAAGGATAAAACAGAGAATGCAATCTTAGAAGTACAGGGTGGTTTTAGAAGAGGTAGGGGTTGTATGAATCAGATTTTTACAGTTAGGCAGATATGCGAGAAATATTTAGCAAAAGGTAAGGAGGTGTATGTTGCATTTATGGATCTGGAAAAAGCATATGATAGAGTTGATAGGGAAGCAATGTGGAATGTGATGAGGTTATATGGAGTTGGTGGAAGGTTGTTGCAAGCAGTGAAAAGTTTATACAAAAGGTAGTAAAGCATGTGTTAGAATAGGAAATGAAGTGAGTGATTGGTTTCCGGTGAGAGTGGGGCTGAGACACGGATGTGTGATGTCGCCGTGGTTGTTTAACTTGTATGTTGATGGAGTGGTGAGAGAGGTGAATGCTCGAGTGCTTGGACGAGGATTAAAACTGGTAGGCGAGAATGACCATGAATGGGAGGTAAATCAGTTGTTGTTTGCGGATGATACTGTACTGGTAGCAGACACAGAAGAGAAGCTTGACCGACTAGTGACAGAATTTGGAAGGGTGTGTGAGAGAAGGAAGTTGAGAGTTAATGTGGGTAAGAGTAAGGTTATGAGATGTACGAGAAGGGAAGGTGGTGCAAGGTTGAATGTCATCTTGAATGGAGAGTTACTTGAGGAGGTGGATCAGTTTAAGTACTTGGAGTCTATTGTTGCAGCAAATGGTGGAGTGGAAGCAGATGTACGTCAGAGAGTGAATGAAGGTTGCAAAGTGTTGGGGGCAGTTAAGGGAGTAGTAAAAAATAGAGGGTTGGGCATGAATGTAAAGAGAGTTCTATATGAGAAAGTGATTGTACCAACTGTGATGTATGGATCGGAGTCGTGGGGAATGAAAGTGATGGAGAGACAGAAATTGAATGTGTTTGAGATGAAGTGTCTAAGGAGTATGGCTGGTGTATCTCGAGTAGATAGGGTTAGGAACGAAGTGGTGAGGGTGAGAACAGGTGTAAGAAACGAGTTAGCGGCTAGAGTGGATATGAATGTGTTGAGGTGGTTTGGCCATGTTGAGAGAATGGAAAATGGTTGTCTGCTAAAGAAGGTGATGAATGCAAGAGTTGATGGGAGAAGTACAAGAGGAAGGCCAAGGTTTGGGTGGATGGATGGTGTGAAGAAAGCTCTGGGTGATAGGAGGATAGATGTGAGAGAGGCAAGAGAGCGTGCTAGAAATAGGAATGAATGGCGAGCGATTGTGACGCAGTTCCAGTAGGCCCTGCTGCTTCCTCCGGTGCCTTAGATGACCGCGGAGGTAGCAGCAGTAGGGGAGTCAGCATTATGAAGCTTCATCTGTGGTGGAAATGTGGGAGGTTGGGCTGTGGCACCCTAGCAGTACCAGCTGAACTCGGTTGAGTCCCTGATTAGGCTGAAGGAACATAGAGAGTAGAGGTCCCCTTTTTGTTTTGTTTCATTGTTGGTGTCGGCTACCCCCCAAAATTGGGGGAAGTGCCTTGGTATATGGATGGATGGATTAGGATAACAACAGCTGTTTTGCTTGGATTTCAACTTTCATAAGATAGTAAATAATTACTGTATGTTGTTACAAATTATATCAAGTAGAATATGACTAATTTATTATCAGATTACCACACTGCTTAAGATGAAAAGAGCCAAGCTCTATACCCACACCAGGAAATGGACAAAGCAATTGAAAAGGGGAGAAAAATGAGTCAGGACTCTCTTTTTCACAGTGCAATGACTTTCCAAGGCCATATCCCATCTCGTCAAACCCATAAAATAGTGGTTCTCCCGCCGGTCGTTAAGACTAGCACTCCCCTATTCAGATTGTCAGAAATGAGGGGATACCTGATGAGCTAATGGGCAAAGTGGCAGCATCCAGGTGCTGACAACACTCTGATATGAAGACAATTATGTCTTACCTCCTGATCTCGTCTAAACACCTCGCCCTCCACGTAGAGGTAAAGACAATGTTGGACATGGACGCACTACAGATTGTACGGGACGGATCTCTATGCTTTTGCAGGATCCCTGCTTATTACTGAGGGTTTTTCCTAATTTGTGTGACCATGGGATGCCTTTTATGCCAGAGGATGGCCACAGTATTCTTAAAGCAATTTCCTCAGCGTCCATAGGAATTTCCGAAGACTTACTAAGCTGAGGCACAAGATATCGCTACTTCACCTACCAAGAAGGGGTCCACAATCGTAGATTCTTTCGTTATTTGCCAAGGGAAATATTACTACCTTCCTCATGCTTTTTCATCACCTTGATTAATGGAGATAGAGGAAAGTCAGAGGTCGGATTACCGAAAAAAGAAGGAATAGGGGAAATGGATCTCCTTAATTTTGAGGTTCTTAAGAAGAATCTGACTGCGATTGATCTTGTTTCGACTTTTTCTTCCCATATTCTGCCATATACTCCGACAGAAAAATTCTGCACTCATTGCATTGGAGGGACCGGGAAGAATTATTCCCTTTGAAGGAGATGCATAACAAATGGGGATCATTATTTATCCTGCACATAAAGTAGCTGCACTTTCCTCAGGCAACTCCAGGAGAGGAAAGCATTTCTGCTCATGGTTTCTCCATCAGCAAACAGTTTCACTGTAAAGAGAAAGAAGAAAAAGACTACCAACCCAAGTTAGAGCACCAAAGGTATGTTTGTACACCTCAGCAGCTAAAGTCAAAGTGGCATCCCAGTAAGTTAGTGAGGGGGAAGAACTTCCCTCCAAATGCCAGTAACCACCGACATACCTTGTTAATATATCAACTTTCTCCTATCAGAGAATGTCAGTTTGTATTCATGTAGGAACAATTATGATTTTAGTAGTATAGTATGAGTGGTTTGAGATGAAATAAACTTAAATTTTCATAGATTCACTCTTTCATACAAACCACCACTCATTTAACTTATGCCCTGTGCACCACCCAAATGACCTTACAACTACCATTACATAAAAAAAAATAAGTACAGAAGTTGGCTGTTGTGGACCTTAGGAGTTAGGTGGAACACATTTGTAGTGCTACTACCACTTTTTCTGACTCTCAGATAAATGACTGTAGTAAGTATATTTAGTGGCCATAAATGGGGTCTGCATAAAACTTGAGAGTTTGTGTAAACATTTAATTAATTTAAAAAAAAAAAAAACAATTTAATATACAGTGATACCTCGGTAGTCGAACGACTCTATACTCGAACAATTCGGAGTTCGACCAAAATTTTCGAGAAATTTTTGCTGCGGTGCTCGACCAAAAATTCGGTACTCGACCAGCCGAACACGTGACGACCGCATGGGCTTTGTGATGATCGCGCCATCTCGGCCACTCTCGCTTGTTCGGGAAGCATCAGTTCTCTCGAGAGCGTCACTCAGACAACGCGCGATCAGCATTCGTTGTGATTTAGTGATTTTCAGTGCTTTTAATTGCTTTTTTAGCTTTCATAATGAGTCCCAAGAAAGTAATGAGTGTTAAGGGGAAGGAGAAGAGGAAAACAGTGCGAACAACGATCGAGTTGAAGAAGGAAATTATAGCGAAATATGAGAATGGTGTACGAGTGTCCGATTTAGCGGTAGAATACGGAATGGCGAAGTCGACCATTTCTACGTTTTTAAAGCATAAAGAAATGATTAAGAAGGCGAATGTTGCAACGGGAGTTACGGCGGTAACTAAGCAAAGGCCACAAGTGATTGAGGAGATGGAAAAGTTGCTTTTAATATTTATTAAAGAAAAACAGTTGGCCGGGGAAAGTGTTAGTGAAGCGTTCATTTGTGAAAAAGCGTTGCATATCTATGAAGAATTAGTGAAGAAAAGTCCGAGTACCAGTGAAAGTGATTCATTTACATTTAAAGCGAGCAGGGGTTGGTTTGAAAAGTTTCGTAATAGAACAGGTATTCATCGTGTTACTAGGCATGGGGAGGCAGCTAGTTCGGATCAAATTGCAGCCGATAAATACGTGGGGGAATTCGATCGGTACATAAATGAACAAAATTTGATCGCACAACAAGTCTTTAATTGTGATGAGACTGGGTTATTTTGGAAGAAAATGCCAGCCAATACGTACATTACCAAGGACGAGACGAAGATGCCAGGTCACAAGCCAATGAAAGATAGGCTAACATTGTTGCTGTGTGCAAATGCAAGTGGCGATTGCAAGATCAAACCCTTGTTAGTGTACCACTCGGACAACCCCCGGGTGTTCAAACGAAATAATATTTGTAAAAGTGCACTACCAGTTATGTGGCGCTCGAACACTAAATCTTGGGTCACAAGACAATTCTTTACTGAGTGGATAAACGAAGTGTTTGCCCCCCAGGTTAAGGCTTACCTCATTGAAAAGAGCTTGCCAATGAAATGTCTTCTGGTTATGGACAATGCTCCTGCACATCCTCCAGGTCTCGAGGATGACTTGAAAGAAGAATACAGCTTTATCAAAATCAAATTCTTGCCCCCCAATACTACTCCCATACTCCAGCCCATGGACCAACAGGTCATTTCAAACTTCAAAAAACTCTATACCAAGGCCCTTTTCAGAAAGTGTTTTGAAGTGACCAGTGACACGAAGTTGACCCTAAAGGAATTCTGGAAGGAACACTTCAGCATCCTCAACTCTGTTAACATGATTGACCAAGCTTGGCGAGGTGTGACCTATAGGACATTGAACTCTGCCTGGCGTAAGCTGTGGCCATCATGTGTCACAGAGAGGGAGTTTGAAGGTTTCCAACCAGAGGCGGGTCCAAGCACTGCTACCCCTGTAATTTCTGATGACACTGATGTCGTTGAGGAAATTGTTGTCATGGGCAGGAGTTTGGGGCTTGAGGTCGACAAGGATGATATTGATGAGCTTGTAGAAAGCCATTCTACCGAGTTGACTGTGGAGGAATTGTTGCACCTGCAACAACAACAGCAGCAGGATCTGATTGTGGAGCAGGAATCTTCAGAAGAGGATGAGGTAAGGGAGGATGTTCCAAGTTCTCTCATCAATGAAATTTGTTCCAAGTGGGCAGATGTGCAGGCTTTTGCTGAAAAATACCACCCAGAAATTGCAGTAGCAAACCGGGCAGTGCATATGTTTAATGATAGTGTCATGTATCATTTTCGAAGAATACTGCAGAGGAGGAAGAAACAATTAACAATAGACCAGTTTTTCACAAAAGAAAAGAAAGCTGCTACATCAAAGCCTGTTTCTCCTCCAAAGAAGAGACAAAGAAGAGAAGAAACCCCTGAAATAGATCTGCCCACCCTTTCATTGGAGAGAGAAACAACTCCTGAAGGAGAACTACCCCGCCACATCATGGAAGGGGACTCTCCTTCCAAGCAGTAACCTCCCCCTTCCATCCTCTCCACATCCATCCCTGTATGCCATCGAACCGCTGCTCAAAGGTATGTTCACTACAGTACAGAAAATGGTTTAAAATTGTTTTATTTTAGTACAGTAAATGGTTTAAAATTGTTTTATAGGATTTTCTGACCAATTTCATACACATTTAGATAATTATTGTTGTTTAGGTACACGTTTTATTAATATTTTGGGCCTGTTCGAGTGCTTGGGAACGGAATAGAATATATACCATTATTTCTTATGGGGAAAAAAAATTCGGTACTCGAACAAATCGGAGGTCGAACACGGATCTCGAACGGATTATGGTCGAGTACCGAGGTATCACTGTACAGTACTGTACAATCACACATCTTGAGCACTTACCATATTTCAACCAACCTAAGCACTATTACTGTATTTCCAGTGTCATAAGACGCTACAATTAGTAAGATGCCCCCTATAATTATTTAAGCTGTTTTTGGAAAAAAGAAATTGAGAACTCTTCAACCTATCGTGGCAGCAATTCTTAGTTGGCGACACTAAAAGTGCTATTTTTAGTCTATACCAGTAAATTTTCATATTTTGGGTGTGCAGTATTATGAAATGTATTAACTTAATATTAATAATTCGCAGTACAATATACCGCTTACTCCAATTTTATTACATATTCATATAAAAAAAACAATTAAAATAGTTGCAGTTGCCACCGCAGTGTTTGTTTATATGAAAGCAGCATTGACAAATATTCCTGATCAAATTATGGTAAAGAAGTAAAATTTCAGTACTGTAATACAGTCATCCCTCGTTTTTCATGAGGATCAGGTAACAAAGAGGTGACATAAGCAAAAAATCACATGTGCGTGTTGCCCTCGAGTGGGATAATTCCTAACCTAACTAGCTAACAACTCTCAGTCATTGCCTACACTCGGATAATTAACCTACTAAGTACTGCCTAATATTGTTTTTTCCTTTTTTCATTCTACCTTCATATGATTTCTTTTTTCTTACTGGGTCCCCTTCCCTTATTGCCACAGGTTCCTATCAGTACCTGCCCATAAGGGATACTTACTGAAGAAATCAAATTTCATTAATTATAGCACAATTTACAAAACTTTCAAGATAGGACTTAGCATGTTTCTGGCACGTTTTGGAAGCTCTTGTAGTGCGTTTTCAAAATCAGAAATGGCAACCATGTTGGTGAGTCATCAGCTGATCATCAAAACAAACAAATATATTGTTACCTTCATTAACCAACAAATGATAATTGTAGGCTTATATTTTATGTTTGGTGAATGTGAGTGCTAGTATATCAATAACTGGGGTGTTTGAGGGTTGTCAAACTACCCTATACAACTTTATCTTAGTCTTAAACTGCAGGGTGATTCTTGTGGGCATTTTTCAGGAAAAAATGGCACCTTATGACACAGGAAATACAGTATACATAAAATCTTCACCATTTCAATCAGCAAAAAGACAAATTGAAAACAAAAATACTGTACTAACAATACCTCAAATCTTGGAACACAGACACACATTCATCCCACTTCTAAAAAAAAATTCACAAGCGAACAAAAATTTTCTCGGCATTACCTCTGTTTAGCAGCCATGCAGCGAATATGGTCATCAAAAATAAATTTAGCTGCCAAAAGAGGAGTAGTAGGACGGCCTATTGCTCCAGAGGACGCAGATTTCCGGTGAATTGTTAAGTGAAGAACCCTAGAGTCATCTTTGTCACCTGTTACTTCCAAATCCTGTAAGAAATTAAAAATCTAAGTGATTTTATCTTGAGACATAATCATTATAGGGTTTGGTATCACAAATTTCTGTATACAATGACAAACTATTGAATCAAGTACCTGAAGAAATCCTACAAACTTGGCAACTCCCCAACCAAGTTTCTTTGAGTCAGGTTCTACCAAGATCAGCTGGATAACATCTATAACAAGGAAACGTTTCATTCGCTGCCCATCTCGTGGTATCACAACACAAGCAATAAGATCGCTATTATCTGAAGAGGAGAAAATAAAAGACTCAAGAACTACAAAAGCCTTGTATGAAATTCAAACCAATGCATAATTATCTATCTATAACTATAGATTTAACAAAATACAAGGGCTAATGTATTGAATGTTTAACTGACGCAGTACTTCTTACAGGATACCAAAAGAGTATGAGTCATCACTAGAATACATTAAGTATTACTTCATCTTGAGTACCACTTCATTCTGATTACAAGACATGATCATATAAAAACAAGCATCAATATGTACAGAGAAAGGACCTTTCCTTTTGCAAGAATTCATAACAGACAAAATGCAAAGATGCAGATACTGGAGGCCTTCAGGTTATGATGGTCTTGAGTAATGGGGATTGACCATTAAAAACGGGCTCCCATAAGGTACTTCAAAAATCCATTTGTAACTCAATTTTGAGTTACGACATTTGGTTTGTAAATACTACAAGCTACTTGCAAACATGGAAAAAAACTAACGCCATCATCTGGCTGCAGAGTAGCGCATTATGCATCACTTTAGTATAAATTTTCCATTCTTGTTTATGATATGCATTGGGGATTTCAATGCTGATCCTTTTTGGCTATTTCTGTGCCTTGTTTTGCCATGCATCCTGTTTTGAAAGAGTAAAGAAGACTCTTCTGATGGCAGAGAAGCCAAGAGGAAAGCCAATACGATGGGACTAAATGGACATACAGTACTGAAGCAAAAGGAAAAAGGGAAATTAATGTAAGGAATTGTTATTTGTATTAATTATTGTCTACCAGTATTGTAATGTTGTAAGTACACTACTGTATAGAGTACAGTAATTTATGAATGGTAAAAGAGTTTTTTCTTTTTTTCTAAATATACAATACAGTATATTTGTATGTACAGTATGTATGTTATTAAAGTATATTATGCATAAAAAATTGGACTTGCAACACATCGTAAGAACGGATCTCGTTCATAACTTGAGGACCTCCTGTACTCGCACACTTTTTATTACAACATGCACACATACACAAAACTATCATGACAGAACTGAAATCAAACATTACATATGCAATACTCAAAGGCAAAAAATGATGCTTTGACTAATTTATCATAATTACAGTTATCTTTTATCATTGTCATTATTATTATAACAATATCATTACCTTTATTATCAAGCTATACATTGACTTAAAAAGGTAATAAAACACAGGAGTGATTTTCAAATGAAATAAAGGAATTGATGCAAAAGCTCTAGTCTGCAGTTCAAGTCATAATGCCTAACATGTAACAAAGTAAGTGGCATCACTGACTGATCGATGGATTAAAATGCAGAATCAGAACTACAATGGTCATTGACTATGATACGCAACATAACAGGGAGCAGTAGTTCATCAGGGGTTGCTTATAACCATCTTGTACAGCTATAAATAGTTATGGCTCCATCAGTGGTTTTTTTTTTAGATCTAAATGTTTACCTTTCTGTGTGTGGAAGGTAAAGCCTATTCAAAATAAACAGAAACATGATATTTTGATTATAAAATAAATTTTTGAATATACTTACCCGGTGAATATATAATAACTGACGTCTCCGACGGCTCGACAGATTCCAAAAACTCGCGAGCGATCGCCGTGAAGGTTGCGGGTGTGACCACCAGCGCCGACTATCGGCCAGATACCGCATATACTTGTCAACATCTCCAGTTCTTCTCAGTCCCCTAGGTCTCTATCGGGGAGGAAGGGAGGGCCTTTAATTTATATATTCACCGGGTAAGTATATTCAAAAATTTATCTTATAATCACAATATCATTTTTAAATATTAAACTTAGCCGGTGAATATATAATAGCTGATTCACACCCATGGTGGTGGGTAGAGACCAGTATTAATACAATAAAGGCGTATATGCTCAAGAGTTTTTGACAACTATTCAAAAAACAGACTTAAGTATAGGTACCTGGTAAGGAAGCAGACTCTGATTATTACTCTGCCTCATTTGTCCGCTATCCTCACGAAGCCCAGTGATCCTCTTAGGATGCTGAAAGACTCCCAGGAGCTGCTATATCAAGGGTGAACACCCCTATAACAGGACCTCATCAATACCCTTAATCTGGGCGCTCTCAAGAAACAATATTTTGACCACCCGCCAAATAAAAAAGATTGCGAAAGACTTCTTAGTCTCCCGTACAACCCAAAATAAGATTAAAAATTTCAAGAGTAGATTAAAAGGATATTGGGATTAAGGGAATGTAGTGGTAGAGCCTTCACCCACTACTGCACTCGCTGCTACGAATGGTCCCAGTGTGTAGCAGTCCTCATAAAGAGTCTGGACATCTTTCAAGTAATATGAAGCGAAAACCGACTTGCCTCTCCAAAAGGTCGCGTCCATAATACTTTTAATGGGTCTATTTTGCTTAAACGCTACAGAAGTTGCTATCGCTCTAACTTCATGAGCCTTGACTTTAAGTAAATTATGATCCTTCTCACTTAATTGAGAGTGTGCCTCCCGAATCAAAAGTCTAATAAAATAAGACCACGCATTCTTAGACATGGGCAAAGAGGGCTTTTTAACGGAGCACCATAAAGCCTCTGAACAACCTCGTCGCGGTTTAGTTCTGGATAAACAAAATTTAAGAGCTCTAACGGGGCACAGCACTCTTTCAACTTCATTCCCCACAATCTCAGAAAGACTGGGGATTTCAAATGATTTAGGCCAAGGACGAGACGGAAGTTCATTCTTGGCCAAAAAAACCAAGTTGAAGAGCGCATACTGCTTTATTAGCGGAGAAGCCGATGTTCTTGCTAAAAGCATGTATCTCACTAACCCTTTTAGCCGAAGCCAAGCTCACCAAAAAAAAGTGTCTTGACGGTAAGATCCTTCAGGGAGGCTGAATTTAATGGTTCAAACCTGTCTGACATAAGGAACTGTAGGACCACGTCCAAGTTCCAAGCAGGAGTCGAAATATGACGCTCCTTGGAAGTCTCGAAAGACTTAAGCAGGTCTTGGAGATCTTTGTTATTAGAAAGATCCAAACCCTTATGCCTGAAAACAGAAGCTAACATGCTTCTGTAGCCTTTAATGGTGGATGCAGAGAGGGAGCGACCGTTTCTCAGATAAGGCAGAAAATCCGCAATCTGCGCTACAGAGGCACTTGGAAGAGGAAATAGAGGAGGACTTGCACCAGTCTCTAAATACCTCCCATTTCGACTGATAGATCCTGATGGTAGAGGATCTTCTAGCCCTCGCGATCGCTCTAGCTGCCTCCTTCGAAAACCCTCGAGCTCAAGAGAGTCTTTCGATAGTCTGAAGGCAGTTAGACGAAGCGTGGGGAGGCTTTGATGAAATCTCTTTACGTGGGGCTGTCGCAAGAGATCCATCCGTAACGGCAGACTTCTTGGAACGTCTACCAGCCATAGAAGTACCTCTGTGAACCACTCTCTCGCGGGCCAGAGTGGAGCAACCAATGTCAACCTGGTCCCTTCGTGAGAGGTGAACTTCTGCAGCACCTTGTTTAGGATCTTGAAAGGTGGAAAGGCATAAACGTCCAGGTGAGACCAGTCCAGCAGGAAAGCGTCTATGTGGGCTGCCTCTGGATCTGGAACTGGAAAGCAGTAAGTCGAGAGCCTCTTTGTCAGTGAAGTCGCAAAAAGTTCTATGGTGGGTTGACCCCATGTCATCCATAGCTTCTCGCACACAGTCTTATGCAACGTCCACTCCATGGAGATGACTTGTCCTCTTCTGCTGAGGCAGTTCGCCAAGACATTCATTTTTCCTTGCACAAATCTCGCCAAAGGAGAGATGTTACTTGCCTTAAATGGAGTTCCTTCTGATCCGTGGATCAAAGACCCGAGCATTCCAGACTGTCCAGTGGAGCTCCCTAACCCAAATCCGATGCATCTGAATACAACACATGGTTTGGGTTCTTGATCGCAAGAGAAAGACCTTCTCGAAGTCTGATGTTGCTGTCCCACCAAGTCAGACATGTCTAGACTGAGTTGGAGATTGGGAAAGAGATACTCTCTAAGCCCTTCTCCTTGTTCCAATGGTTTAGGTGAAATTGGAGAGGGCATAGGTTGAGTCTCCCCAGAGAGATAAACTACTCCAGCGATGAAAGAGTTCCCACGAGGCTAGTTCAAACTCTTACAGAGCAACTGTTTTTCTTTTGCAAGTGAAGGACTTTTAACAGAGCTTGTTCCATTCTTGTGGGAGACGAAAAGGCACGAAAAATCAGACACTGTATCTCCATTCCCAAATAAAGAATAGCCTGGGATGGGGTACTGTAAGTTACGACTTCTCTACGTTCACTATGAGACCTAGCTCCTTGGTTAGGTCTAATGTCCATTAGAGGCTCTCCAGACAGCGATATAATGACGACGCCCTGATTAGCCAGTCGTCAAAATAAAGGGAGGCTCTGAATCCTCAAAAAATGTAGAAAGCTTGCTACATTTTGCAAGGGCCTTGTAAAAACAAGAGGAGCAGGAATGAGGCCGAAGTACAGTGCTCGAAATTGGTACATTACTTTCCCGTCCACAAACCTCAGATGTTGTTGAAAGTTTGGATGAATCGGGATGTGGAAGTATGCATCCTGAAGGTCAAGAGAGACCATCCAGTCGCCTTCCCTTACTGCTGCCAAGACAGATCTGGTAGTCTTCATCGTGAAGTTTGTCTTGACAATGAACACATTGAGCGCACTTACATCTTAAGTACTCCTGCAGTGAACGTGGCTGCCAGATCATTGGAGCCATCCCTGATAGCCTTGTTCCTGCAGTGAACGTGGCTGTCAGATCATTGGAGCCATCCCTGATAGCCTTGTTCATGCATGACATAATTGTACAGCAATACATTGACAGCTGGAGAGACCTTCTTACTTAAGGCTCCCAGGGACCAATCCAACAAATAAAAACTTCAAACGCTCGAAAAAACTCCTAACAGGAGATGGTCTAGCTCTGAAGCCGACCATAAAATCTTGGAGCGTCTCATGGCTAGACGACGAGGAGAGTCCACAAGGCTTAAGAAGTCTCCCTGGGCAGAGGCAGGTACTCCCAAGCCGAGAACTTCTCCTCGAGCTTCTCCTGTGTCACACCAGATGCCCGAGCGAGAAGCTAATTAAGAAGGAGGAAAAGCAAAAGCAGACTTTCCTAAACTTCTCCTGGATTCCAACCAGTCTCCAAGTAAGAGCATGGCCCTCTTGGAAGAACAAGAGAGAACTGACTTCGTAAAAGTAGGCGTCGAAGAAAGTCTAGGACAAAATTTCACTAAAGAAATTCATAATTAAAATACAAGGGATTGTTGGACCACCCTAGGTTACTCCTCTTCTGAATGACTCCCCAAAGGTACATTAGTTGAAAGGGGGGTCATCAACTTCTTCAGAAGGCACATCATCTGATAAATCTAAAGTCTTGCGAGAAGGAGATTTATATTCAGAATGACGTGAAGGAAAAGCCTGACAGGCTACATCCACTTGTATATGAACAGAAGGTAAAGTTGGAGGGTCGATGTCACGTTGTGACTGCAGAGAAGGTTATTCTACTACACGTCGTGACAGAAGTAACTGACGTTCAAACGTCCCGTAGTAACAGCGGTGACTGCTGTTCGATGCTATATCGTGACTACGATGCCTGACCCTCGACGTCACGTCATGTCTACGGTGTCCACCGCTTAACGTCACGTTCTGCATCTCAACGTCACGCGGTGACTGCGGTGGCTGACGTTCAAAGCGATCAAAGTTACATAGAGATTTATGCTCCGCATCTCGCTTAACAGCAAAGCTGTCACTAGAGATAACGTCAGCGTGGCGTAACAAAGCTCCTCTAGAAGGTTGAAGACCCGAATCACGCATCCCAGAACTGTGACGTACAAAAAGCAAAGGATCCTTTCGCACAGGAACAGGATCGAAAGCTTCTATTGAAGAAGAAAGCTTTAACAGCATATCTAACTTTGGATCAACCTGTGACTGCAGTGGCTGACGTTCAAACGTCACGTAGTAAACAGCAGTGACTGCTGATCGAGGCTATATCGAGACTACGGTGACTGACACTCGACGTCACGTTGTGTCCACGGCGTCCACCGCTCAACGTCACGTCGAGTCTGGCAGAAACGTCTGCACATGAACGTCATCGCTATGAACGGGACTCTTATTATGACTACAGCTAGGACGTTGAACTTGTTCTGAAGGAACTAATAAACGTTTCAACCGTCTCGAAACTATACGCCCAGGCTTTTAAAGAGACGAATTATCGAAAGACGAGGAGAAACTTCGTCTCTCCTGTCTTAGGGCAAGGACGTGCTTGCCGAGCAACGTCTGATACCTTTGAGGGAACGTCTGTTCGTTGGTTTACACTCCTCACTCCCTTAGGTCCTACGACATTCCTTCTCCCTGGTGCAGGGGAGCCTGAAAGAGGTCTCGGACTAGGCAAGTGACAAGCACGAACAAACGAACCCTCCGCAACACAGAACATGTTTTTTGCACTTACTTCACTGATATCGTATTTTTCAATAATTTCACATTAGACATGAATAAAACTGATTTCTACCTGAAGCACGCAATTCTCCCTTACATCAAAAGGTTAGAATTGCGAAATGAGTCGTATAATGTAAGCACATTAGTACAAAATGAAACACACATGCAAAAAACAAAACATATACATATATATCGAATAAAACGGAAATATATAAAGTTAAAAAGATCAGTGACTGGGGAGGAGACTAAACACTAGTTCACTAAGGACTACGTTTTCAATCTCTCACCGTACAGTGCCTTGGGACGAGAATAAAAACTAAAACGTTTTATCCTCTCTCCCCGTACAGAGACTTGGGACGAGAGTAAAAAACTGAATCGAGAACAACGTTACTCGCTCCCAAACTCCTTGGGACGAGAATAAAGATCGGATCGTTCTCTCTTTCTCTCTCTCTCTCTCTTGTCACACACAAGAGAATGGCCCACTCACCCTTCGTCAATAACAGGTCATTTGACCAAAGGAAAAAACTGAAAGGACTAAGAAATTGAAAATTAACAAGTTCCTTTAAATTAGTATCTAAAACACTTCAGTTTGAAAGAAGAATGAACAAAACGTCAAAATCGATTTACTCTTTCTGCAAATTGAAACCGTGATTCTCTCTTTCTCTATCGTAACGATAGAGCGCAAACTGCGTAGCATAAATAAACCAAACGTTAGTTCATCTTTGAAAAAAAAACAGCACGAAGACTATTCAAAGAATATATTTCTTAAAATATTTTCTAAAAAATATTCATCTCATAACTCTTACAGAGCAACTGATTTAAACTTAACAAAAATAAAAGTTGAATGGGCTCAACGTTGTTTAACTTCGTTTTCCAAGCTAGAACCGCCTACAAAGAATAGGTAAAGGCCGCATATAAACAAAACATAAAATTTATCTTGATGTTTAGTATAAATGGAAAGCTAATCGAAGAGGCCTAATAAAGGCGGGTGAGATATAAAATATAAAATATATAGAGGTAAATCTATAAATATCAACAATAATTTATAAAGTGATAAAATAATTACTAAAAGCCTTAAACACACTTCCGTACACTGAGGGAAGGGTCGGCCATCTTTTCTCTATGGTAAAACCAGAGATTAAGAAAAAAAAAGCAAGGGAAAAACACTTTTCCTCTCCTTTCAAAAGCATTTCTTTTGAAGATAGTATTGAATAATCCAACACGGCGAAAGCAATAAAACCAAAACCAAGTACTTCACCAATTCGGTAGAAAACTCGAGGTCATAAAGCGAGCGGAACCAACTTGTCGACAAGACCGACAGAGAAGAACTGGAGATGTTGACAAGTATATGCGGTATCTGGCCGATAGTCGGCGCTGGTGGTCACACCCGCAACCTTCACGGCGATCGCTCGCGAGTTTTTGGAATCTGTCGAGCCGTCGGAGACATCAGCTATTATATATTCACCGGCTAAGTTTAATATTTAAAACTGTATATTACATAAAAACATCTTTTTTAACACAAGTTAGAAAAAGGCACAGAAATTTATTTTTGGAAACAAATTTCAATAACAAGACTTAAAATTCTGAAATCCTATTTTCATGTCTTGCTCAGAAAGCATCAGCCATGTGCAAAGATGTATATAGTGAAGTAAAACCATATACAGTAATGTGAAAAAAGAAAGAAGTGTTACAGAACAGGTCTTACTGTAGGCATAGGCATAACTGTGAAATAAACATTGCCGAACATTCTGAGAACATAATGAAAAAATAAGAGGACCATAAACCAAAAAGATTAAGCCATTCTTACTACCATTATATTTACACAACACTAAATAAATGTAAAGCTAATCATGGTGCATTAAGCCTAAAATTTTCTGGTATAATAATCAATCAACGTGAATAATAAAATTAAATAGATGAACAAGATCCATTCCAAGAGTGGGTTCTCAATTCCAACACGATCATATTAAAACACCAAGCTCTACCCTCTATCCCATCATCTCAATTTTTTTTTTAATCTGCATAAATTACTAACACTAATGAGCTACCTCATATGTGGAACATGAATTCCTATATTCAATTCTGCATAATAAATTACATTTAAATTAAGTTTAAATTTTTTATGCCATACAGGTTATCATCTCTGAAAGATCGTAAGTTGAATATTCTTGTCTGCTGAATTTTCTGTAATTCACTATTATCATTATTATCATCATCATCACCCTCGTTACCATTTTTATTACAGCATCATTATCCTTATTATCATAAAATGTCTTCTACAGACCTCCTACTAATGCTTCTTCTCTTCACTCTACATTCTGAAAGTACCTTTCCAATATCCATACGGTACTTTTCTGGTGGGATATGAGTGCACTAGTCCATTTACGTGAATCAGTTTTTTCTTTACTGTATGAAATATACAACTATTGAATACATTTACAGGAGTTCCATAGGTAGTCCTTAATGAGTTCCAGGTTGTCTTCAGTAGTGGATAGGTGTAATTTTTTCTTAACTTTCTCTTAACATTTTGAGCAGAACACTGTTCATCCTCTGCCAGGTGAAGAAAGACTGAATGATGGAGGGAGTTAAGGCTCTATTTATATATAGGACCTAGATCACTGAAATGCTGGTATTTTCCTACAGATTAATGCTCCCGGGATCTGCATACTTACTAGCTGTAGCACACTCCAACCCATGTAAGCAGCTGTCTCGTTAAATTATTAAACGTCTCTTCTGATTGCGGGAGAGACTACTGCCAGGTCTGAGTGTGGGTACGAAGCCTGAGCTAGAATAATACCAGTTCTAGCTTCATTCTGCCTAGAATTATTTCTTGAGTTCTGACTGGCCTTAACACTTGATGGGCCAAGCTAACTGGTGAGATAACAGTTTGCTTGGCCTAGTGTGGGACGTGGAGCTTCTTGCTGTTTGTCAATAGGAGAAAAATCTTGAAGAGTGGTCCTTAAGTTTGCTTTTCCATTTAAAATCCAAAGGGCTTTCAGGTTATAAATGCAGCGTATATCTGGGGTGAAGTCAATGATGTTTGTGTTTTTGACTATTGCATATCATCACTGATGTCTCGGTTATGGTCTGCACTGTGATGTGACTTCATGGCACCTCGTTAAATGAGGTGAGATATGCACTTTAAAGACGCACAGATATCATGTCAATATAATTGCCAGGACATCCACAGACACAGTATGAAAATTGTTATATAATATTGAGCTTTTTAATGCATCTTGCATAGTAGGTATTGGATTAAAGTATTTCCTATAATCAGGGTCTTCATTTTTGTCACCTGGTAGCAAAATGCTGTATGGCATGTACTCCTCTGGAATCGCAGTAAGAGATGTTGATTATGCTAAATTCTTAGATAACAAATCCATCTCCAATATATTTCTTATAACTATGGTTTTTTAATACAGGTTGATGCTCACTGGTGGCTCAACAATAGTCTATTGCCTTTTTAATTTTTCTGTTTACCTGTTTTATGGAGTTCTCATTGTTAACCATGACTTGAGCAGCAGGGTAACTCCTCATGTGTATCCTTTCAGGTGGAACAATATGAGATATCACATCTCACAAAGGCTTTCATTATAAAAATTTTACAAGCAGGGGCCTTAGTTGTATCACTGAGACAAATGCCCAGATTAGTTGGCTTGACATGCACAGATATAGCAAAGCCAGAGTTGGGTGAAGATACTATGATGTCCAATTGAAGTTACCATGACGTTAAAATATGGAAGGCTGCCCTCACTGCAGCTTTATAAGGTGAAATAAAGGCTGCCACATTGTTCAAAAGTCCTCTGGAGGGTTTCAATTTCTTCAATATTTCAGGTTTATGAATCATCAAGAACACACTCTCCTCCACAAAAAAACATGTGAAAATTAGTAAATAGGACTTCATGGGGGAGCCCCTAGCAACACCCTCTTTGGTGATACAAAGAGCTTTTATCATGTAGATCACCAACAAGGCCTGAAGAGCATAAATCTCTATAGATCTGAACCGTCATAAGGCCAATAGGCTTGTTCCTGGGTAACTTTATGAACAGACATTCCACCTTTCAGCCAATGGAAAAATTCTAGCCTTTCCAGTGAGCAAGCCAACCCATGTAAATACTCCTAACTCCCTCCATCTTTCAGTCTGTCTTTGACTTGCTAGAGAATGACCAATGCTCTGCTCTAAATATCAGAATTGAACCAAGAATGAACTAAGCCTACTACTACTGATGACAACCTGAAACTTTGAAGGACTACCCATTGCAACTACTGTAGATGTATTCAATATTTTACATTTTGTACAACAAAGAAAAAATTTATTTACTTATGAGAATATTTATTTGCCACCTGAGAAGCTTGAATATTGGAACACTAATGGAGGTAGTAAAGAGAGAAGCATTGTTAGGAGTTTAGAGAAGACTTTCTATGAGTTGAATGCCCCTAAGGCAGGAAATTACTTTCTATAAACATGTGTTTAAGGGAATGTCTCCTACAAAAGTATTATCATCATTACTATTGTATACTTTCACCTGGTTACTGAGCTGACATTCATCTCTCTCATAAGGAAGGCTCAAAGGGTTTGTTCCTAATGAATTCCTTTTTTTATTACAATGCAATTCCAAAAACTTTAATGATTAGATGAACTAAAAATGTTTAAGATTCTGACTAATTTCTTTACAGTATTTGTTTCAAATAGGTACTTGATAGAAAGGGCTGGTTGAAAGAATTTTGTTAATTTCTCTGTATTTGGGGATTGGGTCATATAGGTCATTCATAAATTAACCATGGTCTAAATGACTGACTCTTTTGATGATGCGAACATACAAAGCTTTACATTGCATTCTTTTTTATGCCTGAATAAAAAATCAATTACAGCAATATGATTATCGTTATATCAATCAATACCACACATTTTTGTCATCAGATACAAAAATATTGGAAACCTTGAAATTACATCCTACAAATATCCACAAGCAATCACGCTACAATTTCATACAGCACTAGCATCGAGTTACCTGATCAACTTACAGAAATACAATACTGTTTTAGACAAAGCCTAACTGTTAACAGACCAAGAAGTACCCATACCTCATCAAAATAAAAGCACTGCAATGCTTAATAGAAACTGATAAACTTAAGTTAGTCTACTTTGCCTGAACTGTAGAAAATTAGTTAATAAAGTGACTAGTATATGCTGTAAGGAGATATATCATACATTCAGAATTTGGATGAACGTGCTGACATCTAGGAGAAAGGCTGTCTGCAGTTTGCTTCCTCCTCTTCGTGCAGATCTTACAGAAGACGCCTGACAAGTAAACTTTATATTCATCTACTGTTCAAAGGATATTGTACCTGGGTATTTCAGACCCACACATGATCATCGGCTTAGCACACAACAATCACAATGATATGAAAGATTTTTCTTTCAGGCAAGAAACTTTCATAAAAAACACAGTACAAAATAAGAAAATAAAAAACTTTCATAAAAACATAATATAAAATAAGACAATAAACTTTCATAAAAAAACATAATACAAAATTACTAAGGAAAAATCTCCAAAACAGTTGTAAAGACTAATTATACAAATCAAAACAATGTAAGCATAAAGAATAGCTAAAATTTACAAACAATACATTACTGTCATGCAAAAGTTCTGTATAACTAACTAAGAGAGCAGATATGCATTTACATTTGAAAGTATAAGTAACTTACTAAGATCCAATACATCTGCTACTTGGACACAGGCAGCAGGATTCGTTAGGGGCAACTGAGTATCTGGGTCTTCCCTTGCAGCAAGGCTCATTTCACGAACCAAGAAAAACACTCTCATTGCTCGACGTGCCCGTTCAACCTGATCCAGGTACACTTTATTAATAAATAAACAAGAGGGAAACAATATCTCAAAATCTTGAAACAAAATGAACTTTTAGATACTGATATAAAACTTCACCATCAGTTTTCGAACAAATACATATTAAATGTAGTAGCACTAATTCCTATTCTGACCTAGAAAGAAATTGGAGCAACATAAATATTTTAAAAACATTGCCTAATTGTAAAATCCAAAATTTGCTCGAAGGCTTACTCATGTACTGTATTTCTAAAAATAATATTAAAAATACCAATTTGTTTATTGTAATGTAACTTAAGGCAAAGCAGAATTTTTAAGCACCTCTGGTTTCAATAATCCACAGTGAAACAATTTAACAGGTTTTCCAGGAAGGAAATATGAGAATATTTTGATGACTGCATCAACAGAACATGAGTTACAGTGAGTACCAAATGCCTTCATTACTCTTTTATATTCTATTTTCTTAATTTAATTTTACATATTCATTTTCATCTGATTATCTTCCCCACTGTTATCCTTACATTAACAAGTCAGTTGCCTGATGTGCTCTCTACGGTGCCTTCTATCAAAGGCATCCTCTTCTACCAAAACTCCACAACAGATCATCCTTCACCTTATCTTACTGTCTAATTCTCTGCCTCCCTCTTGATCTTCCTTCTCTAACAGGTTCTTTTCAGGCCCTTCTCACTCCCTCCCCACCATACATCCTTAATACGAGCCCACAACATCTCAGGTATGACACTCTTTTCACCTCTGTAATCTTTACTATGCCAGCCATTTTTCTTATTCCATCATTTTCCAATCTTTTAAGCAGTGACATTCCCGTAACGCACCAGTTTTCTCACCTTTGTTCTCACAACTTTGCTTCTAATCCATACATTTACACTGTGGTCTTATTACTGTGCTACAGATCTTTAGTTTTAGTTTGATTTGCATTTTCTTATCACATACCACTCCCGCTACCTCCCTTCAATTCTCCAGGGTGCTTTTATTTCATTCTCAACTTCAGTCTGACATCATCCCTCCTGACTTATAGTAGATCCAAAATATCTAAATCGTTCCACTTGTCTTATAACTGAACCTCTACTTTAATATACGCTATCCTCTTCTTATCTTCCTTACTGCTCATCACAACCTCAATTTAATCTGATATTCTACATTAAAACAGAGTCTACCAACAGTTTTCTATTACAGTTGGGGCTCAAAAAGGCCTGATACTTCCTGATAAAGTGTGTGGATACAACCACCTTATAAATAAAAATCTTTGATTAAGAAATGCAATTTGGTGTATATTTCCTTACAATTGGATACGAAGGCAAGCTACTTACTCATGGATTTCATACATCATCAATTAT
Source organism: Palaemon carinicauda (assembly GCF_036898095.1). Taxonomy (NCBI): domain Eukaryota; kingdom Metazoa; phylum Arthropoda; class Malacostraca; order Decapoda; family Palaemonidae; genus Palaemon; species Palaemon carinicauda. Next base: position 21,947,426 of record NC_090738.1, on the reverse strand, counting down.
GGAACTAGAAATTGTTTTAATGATTTTGAATGAATTACAAAAGTGAATAAATCTTAGCTGAAAAAATATACTCTGATAAGATGCCTTACCTCTCCACAAGGCAATCTCTTGTTGAAGTCAATGCCAGTCAGAGGAGTACCAGCTGGAGGTAATAGAACTGAGGCATCTTGCAGTAAATATTCAACATTCAATGGTTTTTTATGCATTTCATGCCACTCATCTTCAAACATGTCAAGGAAGATTTCTTCACTCTGAAATTACCAATAATAAGCAAAAAGATGAGAACAATCAATTCTACATAGAAATCTCACATATTACATACAATAGGCGTAAAAAAAATTTTATATACACTATTTTATACCATATAACAGTTAACTAGAATTGGGTTTAAAACTGCAAGGATAAAATCTGATAATGAATCATCTTTACATGGAAAGGATGCCCTCCAAAGTAAAATAAATGTCCACCCAAGCTACTGAAAGAAGAGACATGAGAATTATGCAGTAACCTCTCTAGTATCAGCACAAATACTGTAATTCCAAGGGAGGGTGAAGATAAGGTCAAGGGGCAGAGAAGGGAGGAGGGGGGGGGGGCAAATAACCTAGGCTACCTTAAAATAGATTATCATAAATACATGGCCTATCAATGTCTAGCCCATGTAATTAAATTTTGTTTTATTCAGTAAGGTTGGGTGTTTTTTTTCTATGACTGTCCAGAAAGTCATGTTTCCCTGCATTGTGTTGATATAGCATGTGTGGCAAAGTAACCAAGTTATTTTGGTTTTATGATGGTGTAGTAGTTTTTGTAAGAATTTTATTACTATATCTAATGTATGTCTATGTCTATATCTATTACTATTACTATATCTATGGGTAAGAGTAAGGTTATGAGATGTACGAGAAGGGAAGGTGATGCGAGGTTGAATGTCATCTTGAATGGAGAGTTACTTGAGGAGGTGGATCAGTTCAAGTACTTGGGGTCTGTTGTTGCAGCAAATGGTGGAGTGGAAGCAGATGTACGTCAGAGAGTGAATGAAGGTTGCAAAGTGTTGGGGGCAGTTAAGGGAGTAGTAAAAAATAGAGGGTTGGGCATGAATGTAAAGAGAGTTCTGTATGAAAAAGTGATTGTACCAACTGTGATGTATGGATCGGAGTTATGGGGAACGACAGTTACGGAGAGACAGAAATTGAATGTGTTTGAAATGAAGTGTCTAAGGAGTATGACTGGTGTATCTTGAGTAGAAAGGTTAGGAATAAAGTAGCGAGGGTGAAAATGGGTGTATGAAAAGAGTTAGCAGTTAGAGTGGATATGAATGTGTTGAGGTGATTTGGCCATGTTGAGAGAATGGAAAATGGCTGTCTGCTAAAGAAGGTGAGGAATGCAAGAGTTGATGGGAGAAGTACATGAGGAAGGCCAAGGTTTGGGTGGATGGATGGAGTGAAGGAAGCTCTGGGTGATAGGAGGATAGATGTGAGAGAGGCAAGAGAGCGTGCTAGAAATAGGAATGAATGGCGAGCGATTGTGACGCAGTTCCGGTAGGCCCTGCTGCTTCCTTCGGTGCCTTGGATGACCACGGAGGTAGCAGCAGTAGGGGATTCAGCATTATGAAGCTTCACCTGTGGTGGATAATGTGGGAGGGTGGGCTGTGCCACATTAGCAGTACCAGCCAAACTCGGTTGAGTCCCTTGTCAGGCTGGGAGGAACATAAGAGAGGAGACGTCCCCTTTTTTGTTTCATTTATTTGATGTTGGCTACCCCCAAAAATTGGGTGAAGTGCCTTGGTATATGTATGATGTATTACAATAGAACATGGCAATCAAAACACATCTGAACTCAACTACATCAGTTTTTGATGCCCATTTGTAAGCCTTTTTGTTTCAGAAATCAAACCATATTCAGAGATCAACTGAGGCATTAAAACTTGCTAAAACTAGTACAACTGTGATACATTATTACCCATGGCATAATTTCTGCCACAATATGGTACCACCCTCATTTATCTTGTAGCTCTTTCCCTTTTCACACTAACAAATAACAGCTACCAACATTTTGTTATTGCTTTTTACAAGTCACATACAATATAGTAAACAATGCTTAGCAGTGGCAATAAACCCAAAAGAAAGTTAAGAACCAAGACAGAATTCAATAGGAATATTTTTTCAAAATAAGGAGTATAACCCCCCTATCTAATCAAGTCAGGCAGCATTGCATTAAGGACCTTAACATTCCTTGCTACATGTAAGATTAGGTTAATTTATTTTTATTTATTTCAACCAATTATTGTTTTTATAAATATAATGTAAAAATGCTTCAAAATTAGTGCATTATGAGGTCTAGAACAGATTCCATCTACCAACATTAAATTTTCTGAGAAAATTATTCAGTTCTAACAAATCAAAATTAAAATGACCTAGAATGAAATATATTTCATATCTGAGGTACTACTATACATAGTAAATAAGTACTAATGAATTTCTGATTACAATTTTTTACAGATTTTCTGCTTTCCTTTATATCAATCATACTTGCTTCGTGTTTGTAATAAGAGGAGGTTAGTGATATGTTGTGTTTATGCCACTAAGCTACAGCTTGTGTTTGATTACAGCCTTGCATTCTATGCCCTAGTATTGAGGGTTCTCAGTTTACTACAGAGATCCATTCCTATAGCATGGTAGAAGTTAGATTTTGATGAAAGTTGGAATACACCTATATAGAGTACTGTATGTAAGCACTGAAATCACCCCCTTATGCTAATGCAGTAGAGTACTGTAAAATCACAAATTTTTAAGTAATTTGTATTTTTCCTAACATACTTACCTAGAACTACAGTGAACCCTCGCTACTTCGCGGTTCGACAATCGCGGATTCACCACTTCGCGGGGTTTTCCCATAACCCATATATATATACATATCGCGGATTTTCCGGAAAATTCGAAAATACCGCGAAATCTGAAGATAACCAAATACGATATTTTGTTACCTGTAATTCCATTAATACTGTAATTATAGTAATATCTGCTCTTACTGATTGTTCATTGCATTACATATGATATATAATTCAGCACAGAAAGAAATAAAACACGAAAAGAGAATGTGATCATACGATAATTCAGTACGTAGTAAAATTAAATCGAACATGAAACGCAAATCAGATGCAGTCATACCATATTAGAATGGTGTGTACTGTAATGGATGTGCTTCTTTTCCATGAATCTTTTGTATGTATACGTACGTAGTACAGTACTGCATCCAATAATATTCTTTGTTGCAAAAATCACATTTCGAATAAGTACTGTAAGCGTACGAGAGAGAGAGAGAGAGAGAGAGAGAGAGAGAGAGAGAGAGAGAGAGAGAGAGAGAGAGAGAGAGGCGTAAAATAGCGTACGTACGTAAATTTTTATTATTATTGTTATTATTATTATTATTGTTGTTGTTGTTAATAAAATTATTATTGTTATTATTATTAATCATTATTATTATTATTATTACTGTACAGTATTATTATCATTATTTATTATTATTACGGTATTGTACTTAATCTACGTACGTTCAGTGTGCGCGGGACATCTTCTATGAGTAACCAACGCACCATAGTACTGTATAAGACGGGTTGTGATTGGTTCAAGCGCTGATAGATGACGAATCAAAACTCAAGTTTTGTTATCTAGCCTGTGATTGGTGTTTGGCCCGCATCTCCAACCCGCAGCATCAGAGTTCTCGCGGGACTGCATCGTTCACTTTCTCTTTCCGCGTATTGCTGAGTAGACGTTCTTAAGTTTGTGAAGTTGAATCTGTGCTGTGTGCGACTGTTTTAAGTTGAACTTTTTGTTGAACTTTCTGTTACAATGGCTCCCAAGCGTTCTGCTTCTAGTAAGGCTGGTAGTGAGCCTAAACGCCACCGAAGAATGATGACGATAGCTGAGAAGGTTACGCTTCTCGACATGTTAAAAGATGGTAGAAGTTACGCGGCCGCCGGCCGCCATTTTGGCATCAACGAATCCACCGTTCGCTACATCAGGAAGGACGAGGCGAACATTAGAAAGACTGCTGCAATCACCTTTAGCAGATCAGCGAAGCGAGTCGTTACAACGCGTAATAAAACGATCGTACGCATGGAAGGTGCTTTAGCTGTGTGGATTGCCGACTGTCGGAAGAAGAACATAGCGTTGGATACGAACACCATCCGAACAAAGGCTTTGAGCTTGTATGAGAATTTTGCGGCAAAGGAACCTCATGACGACGATGGCGACCATGCTGAAGAAGATGATGATGTAGATGATCCTCAACCAGGGACCTCCACTGATTCCCAGCGTCAGAAACAACGTTTTTTCCGCCAGCAAAGGATGGTTCGCGAAGTTTCAGAAACGCTTCGCCCTGAAAAGCGTTTCCCTGCATGGGGAGTCTGCTTCCGCTGACACTGCCGCTGCTGAAACTTACGTGAACCAGACTTTCAAGAACATTATCGCTGAAGGTGGATACAAGCCGGAACAAGTGTTTAATATGGATGAAACCGGCTTGTTTTGGAAGAGAATGCCGTCGCGAACTTTCCTGTTCAAAGAGGAAGCCAAAGCCTCTGGCTTTAAGGCATTCAAGGATCGCGTTACCCTCGTGATGTGTGGCAATGCTGCTGGATTTTTGTTAAAGCCGGGGCTTATTTATAAGTCGAAAAATCCTCGCGCTTTGAAAAACAAAAATAAGAATCTCCTTCCCGTGTACTGGATGCATAATCAAAAGGCATGGATTACGAAGATGCTGACCTCCAACTGGTTCCACCAGTGTTTCATCCCGCAAGTCCATGAATATCTCTTAGAGAAGGGCTTGCCATTCAAGATCCTTCTCCTTATGGATAACGCTGGTGGACACGCAACTGACCTGTCGCGTGAGGGCGTTCAGGTTGAGTTCCTGCCACCCAACACCACGTCATTAATTCAACCAATGGACCAGGGGGTTATCAGGGCGTTCAAGGCCCTCTACACGAAGAATACCTTGGCGGACCTCGTTGCGTGTGTGGATGCTGCCCAAGATGACGAGGATGAAGACTTCAACTTGAAGGCGTACTGGCGGCAGTACACCATAGCCACGTGCCTGCAGAATATTCAAAAGGCACTTCAAGAGATGAAACCTGCAACTGTAAATGCGAGCTGGAAGAAGCTGTGGCCCGATATTGTTTACGACGACAAGGGATTTACTCCGTCGGAAATCCAACACTCTGCAATACGGAAATCTGTGCAGTTGGCTGCCATAATTGGGGGTGACGGGTTTGGCGACATGACGACTGAAGACGTCGACGAGTTGTTGGACTGCCATTCCCAGCCCCTAACTGACGCAGATCTCGAAGACCTGACGAAATCGGCAAGTGAGGAAGAGAGTGAGGGTACCCAGGAAGAGACCCAAGAAAATGTAGAAGAAACGGGCTTAACATTAGAACGGCTCGCCAAGTTCTGCAACCATATGAAGGAGGCGAAAGAAATGTTGCAAGAGTGGGACGAGGATATGGTTCGCGCGATGCAATTCTGCAACAAGGTCGATGACATCACGACTCCCTACAGGATGCTCTTGGATCGAAAAAAGAAGCAGCGGCAACAACTTCCGATCACAATGTTTTTTCAGCCTCGCAAAAAAGAGCCAGTTCCTCCTGCTAGTACGCCTTCGGAAGAAATTGAAGAAGTTGAAGAGGTGTCCCAGGAAAAGACACCTCCGTCTGAAGAGACGTAAAATACTATCATTGACTGCACAGTAGAACACATCATCAGCTTCATCATCATCATTTCTACTGTGCAGCAAATTCATCGCCATCGTCATTCAAGTTTTTCTGGAACTTCTTTCGTGGTGAGTACAGTAACAATCTTTATTTTTTACTTTAACCTGTTTTATAGTTTAGTACTGTACGTACTGTATGCATTAAGTTAAAGGGAAGGTTTTAAAAGTCTACATGTTGTAACCTATCATATTTTTTTTTGTTTAAAATTTACATTTACGTACGTAAAACAATCTCTCTCTCTCTCTCTCTCTCTCTCTCTCTCTCTCTCTCTCTCTCTCTCTCTCTCTCTCAAATTGTTTTCCTGCTTTGCTACGTACAAGTACTGTATAATTTATATTTGTAAGGTAACATATTTTGTAAATGCTTTGTACTGTAAATACTGTATGTACTGTATCATTATTTATCACTATCATCATGCGTGTTAAATGCCTTGTTTGTTCTGAGCGTGGTTGTTTACTGAGCGTACACGCCGTCGTTTCAGGCGGCGTCATAAAGAAAAAGATTTCATTTGGAAGTCCTAAGAAAAATACGTAAACTAAAACATTGGTAATAAAAAAATCAACATACAGTACTGTATAATCAATATAATCGATGCAAAAACTAACCATACGTACATATATGTGTACACTAAATGAGTTTGTTTCTTCATTATGATCAGAGATGAACGTAAACAAAACATTGGTTGCCATTTTTTATCGTGCTTTTTAGGTGTTTAGGAAACACATGATATAAAATCGCCTTTAATATTTGTGCCTGTTTTAGTTTAGGGTGCTGTAGTACATGCATTAAGTGTTCTGTACATTACAGGGTGTAAAGGGTGGTTTGTTAACAGTACTGTACTACGTACAAGGGAAGGTTTTAAAAGTCCGAATATACATGTTAAATAAATAGGTAAATATGCTGTCACTACTTCGCGGATTTTCACCTATCGCGCCCGCGTCTGGAACCTATCTACCGCGATAAACGAGGGTTCACTGTACCTTCTTAAGAGTTACTGGCTAACTCTACCTAACCGACCAGCTTTTTGTATAGTTTATCTCCCTCTTCTCGTTTTCTACGGGGTCAACCTCTGGCAGTGTGGTACATACCCGAGGCGACCCCAGGGTCAGGCAGCGTGATATCTCAGGTCGACTCTCCAGTAAGTTTCGTTGGAATAGGTATTACTAGATCCTGCAGGTTCTCGGGGAAGGATGGGAGGGCCATAACCCGAAGGTAGTTCTAGGTAAGTATGTTAGGAAAAATACAAATTACTTAAAAATTTGTGATTTGTTCCAACACGGTTACCTAGAACTACCTTCTTAGGAGACTTACACTTTAGGAGGTGGGAGTGTCCTGCAGGAATCAGGATTCAACGGGGAGGCACGCGAGAGAGGGAACCTCTAAGGAGGTCTTGATTCTAAGACCACTTGAAAACTGTACGAAAAGTAGGGGAAAACTATCCAAAAAACTCACTTAAGTGTCTAAATGTCTTACCTTTTTCAAAACCAATTTCTTGAAGGTTATACCTTTCCGTGATTAAGGTCTTCTCCTCATCTTCCTGGCCTGTTCGATCCAGGGAAGGAAGGAAAAAGTGGAGGGGGGGTAAGGTTAAGGAAGGAACTCGTGTCTCTTGGCATTAACACCCCCGGTTACCCTGTGGCTATGACCTTAGATCTCTTGAAGGGCCGACACGACCGGGCCAATAGAAAACTTGTCCAAGGATTTTCTCGTACAATCTCTTAGATAATGTTCCGTGAAGGTGGACTGTCTAGACCAGGTCCAAGCCTTCAGGATCTTACCCACAGCCATGTTCTTCTCGAAAGCCAGAGAGGTGCTCAGAGCCCTGATATCATGAGGTCTCGGTTTTCCAGGTAGAGGGGTCCCAGAAGCCTCGTAGGTTCTCTTTATCACTTGTCTCAGCCAAAAAGAGATGGAATTTTTCGAGACTGGTTTCTTCACTCGTCCTGTTGAGATGAATAAATTTTTGATCTGAGGGCGGCAATATTCAGTCCTCTCCAGGTATTTTCTTATAGTTCGTACAGGACATAAGAGGAGATCCTTAGGGTTGCCGGATCGAGGGATGGCTGGCACCGAAAAACCCTCGAACCGAGGATCCCAACACGCTGGCTTCCGCGTTTTCGCCACAAAACTAGGGACGAACCTAAAGACAACTTCCCTCCACCCTTTGGAGTGTGAGACCTCGTAAGAGAGGCCGTGTAACTCGCTAACTCTTTTCGCCGAGGCCAGGGCTAAAAGAAAAGCTGTTTTAAGGGTGAGTTCTCTGTCTAAAATGTTCCTGAGAGGTTCGAAGGGCGATTCTGACAGAACTTTGAGGACTCTTGCCAAGTCCCACTGCGGAACCCGTACCTCCTGGGGGGGGATATGATTGCTCAAAACTACGGATGAGCATCGAGATGTGCCTCGAGGCTCCCAAGTCAATGCCTCTAAGGAGGAAGACTTGATCTAGGGCTGCTCGAACTCCCTTGATGGCTGGGATGGACGAACCCACGTCGTCTCTCAGGTACACCAGAAAGTCTGCAATGTCCTAGATCGGCGCCCCTAAGGGCCTGATGTTTTTGGATGCACACCACTTCAGGAAGACTGCCCACTTCGCCTGGTAGACAACTGCTGAGGAACGCCGTAGATACCCAGACATTCTTGTCGCGGTTCTCGATGAGTATCCTTCTTTCTTCAGGAGCTTCTCGATAACCTCCACGCGTGAAGGCGGAGGGATCGAGGGTTTTCGTGCCACCTGTGAAAGTGAGGTTGTCGCAGGAGGTCTGGCCTGTCCGGAAGGGGCCAAGGAGGACGAAGAGCTAATTCCTTTAGGTCTGCGAACCAGTCTCTCTCCGGCCACCAGGGCGCTACTAAAGTCATCGACAGGTTGGACGACCTTCTCACTCTGTTCAGCACTTGCCTGATCAAACTGAAGGGAGGGAAGGCGTACACATCGAGACCGTCCCAGGGATGTTAGAAGGCGTCCTCGAACGCTGCTGACGGATCTGGGATTGGAGAACAGAACACGGGGAGTTGGGCATTCAGACGTGTGGCGAACAAGTCTATCACTGGGGAGCCCCACAGTAGGATGACTGCTCGAGCTACCTCCGGGTGTAGGGTCCACTCCGAACCTATCACCTGACCCGCCCTGCTGAGGCCGTCAGTTCCAACCCTTCTTCTGTGGCCTACTCCAACAGTTCCGTGGCTAGGGCGCAGAGGACCTTTGACTTCATGCCTCCCTGCTTCTTTACATACGCCACTACTGTGGCGTTGTCGCACATTAACGCCACAGTGTTCCCTCGCAGTAAGTGTACGAACTGTCGACACGCCCTTAGAACTGCTATCATCTCCAGGATGTTTATATGGAGAGACGCCTCCTCGCTGGACCACAGCCCTTTTGCTGATTTTCCCAACAGGTGCCCTCCCCAGCCCTCCTTCGATGCGTCCGTGAACAACAGCATCTCCGGGGGGTCGGAGCCGAAGGGCATTCCCTTCTCCGTGTTTGACCTGATGCTCCACCAAAGATGGGTCTCTCTCGTCTTCGGGAGGACTTGCACTACTTTGTGGGGTTCCTTGCCTTGGACCCTCGACTCCTTTAGATTCCACTGTACCGGGCGGAGCCTGAGTCTCCCTTGCGGTACTAATTTTTCCAGGGAAACCAGGTGACCCAGTAACTTCTGCCAATTCTTGGCCCTCCTGGGTTGTCCCGTCAGGAAGGGTTGAAGGATACGTTCCAGGTTGGCCAACCTTTCTTCCGAGGGGAAGGCCCTTACTAACTGGGTGTCCAGGACCATCCCTAAGTAAGTCATCCTGGTGCTGGGGACTAGCTGGGACTTCCCTCGGTTGACCGTGATCCCTAACACCTTGCAGAGGTCAAGCAACATATCGCCTTGCTCCTTCAGTTGTTCCCTTGAGGCAGAAAGCAGCAACCAGTCGTCCAGGTACCTGAGTAGTCGAATTCCTTTCTTGTGTGCCCACACCGAGATCGTGGCGAACACTCTCGTGAACACTTGCGGGGCCGTCGAGAGGCCGAAGCACAGGGTCTTGAACTGCAGGACCCTGGACTCCCACTTGATCCTGAGGAACTTCCTGCTGGAGGGGTGTACAGGGATTTGAAAGTAGGCATCCTTGAGGTCGAGAGACATGAGAAAATCCCCCTCCCTGAAGGCTGCGATCACTGTCTTGGGGGTATCCATCTTGAATTCCGTCTTTGAGACGAACTTGTTGAGGGCTGAGAGATCTATGACTGGCCTCCACCCTCCTGTCGATTTTTCCACCAGGAAGAGCCTGCTAAAGAAACCCAGGCCGGGGTTCTCCACTGTCTCCAAAGCTCCCTTGTTGATCATGGTCGCTACTTTCTCTTGTAGCGCCATCCTCTTCAAGGGGTCCTTTGGAACCAGCCAATCGGCCCTCTGGGCTGGGATGAGAGGGGGAGGCTCTTCCAGGAACGGGAGTCTGTAGCCCTCCTTCAGGACCGTCACCGTCCAGGGATCCGCACCGAGATCCCGCCATGCTTGCCAAAAATGTCTGAGGCATCCCCCTACTAGGGGCTCCTGCGGGAATAGGGGGCCTCTCCTCCTACCATCTCCTGGAGGAGCGGCCAGATCTACCTCTCCTAGCGTTACCATAGGAGGGTCTGTAGGCTGACTGAGGGCTCTGACTTCTGGGGGCCTCTGCTAGTCCTGCCAAGTATCCATCGATCTGTTCCATTCCCAGCTTTACGTCTTGAGCGAGAGGGAAAAACAGAGATGGCTTTTGTTGTACCGGACTGTCGATCATCCTGGACAGTCCGGAAAGTACTGCCTTTGTAGCTGAGGGCTTGGGCTCATCCAACCAGTGGTGTCTTTGGATGAGGGCCAGTACCTTACGGTAGGAGGAGATATCGTCCGTCGAGCACTACCCTCCTTCCACCAGGTCTTCCGTCACCAGTTCCTCCGTACGGGGATAAGCTGTGACGGTGGGAAAAACAACGCCCGACGGGCCTGCCAGTGGTACGGGCTGCCCCGTGGGGACGAAGGCATCCGTCATGGGAGTACCAACGTCCTCCGAGCCTGCCAGTGGTATGGTCTGCCCCGTGGATACAAAGGCATCCGTCATGGGAGTACCTTGTTCCATGGGGGGCTCCGTGGATGGGGGATCCATGCAGACCGACGGGCGCCCTTTGTGCTTAAGGAAGGCCTCCAAGGTGCCCGTGGTCGACGCTAAGCCTTCCTTCATACTCCTTATATCCTTCCTAAGGGAAGAAGGGGCAGAGGCTACTGTAGGGTTAAACAATGCACGGGGGTCTCGGTTCGAGCCCTCCCGCCGGGCGGCTAGGTCGAAGGAGGAGCTAGGAGGGTGACACAACAAAGGCGAGACTCTAGGGAGCCACCCGGAAGCGGCCGCGGCTGTGGAAAACCTAAACAGCTCGCTCCGGGGCACTGTGACATTCACCCAGTCCTTTGACTTACTCCTCTTCACTTTTTTCTTAGAGGACTTCGACCGTTTCCTACCATGCCTCGAGCGGGAACGAGACTTTTTCTTCCTTCGGGATTTCTCCCTCTTCCTTTTGATCAGGTTCCTGTCTTCGTCCTCTGATGACGAAGAAGACGAAGAGTCCGATGACGACGACGACGACAACGAGGATGAGGACGGAGCTCTCCGACCGGCCGACACGTCCAAGACCGTGGGGGGAAAATTACGTCGTTTCTCACGCGCGGGCGGTTGCAGAAACATGGGGGGTAGCGTAGCCGAGGGAGCCGGAGGGGTCCCCGCGAGTCCTTTACAGAGCCACTGATCTACCTGCTCTCTAACGGGAGACCTGAAGGGAGTCCTAGGTTTCACCCACGTGGCGGGGTCCGAAGACGTCGAACTACCTTTCTCCGTGTCTCCGCCGGCGGTCGAAGCAATCGAAACACGCCACGAGGCAGGGGAAGTATCGGCACTCGGCCTACCCCACATAGGATCTTCCGAGGCGACGGGACCTGCGACACCAGGCCCTCGCCTCCTACCTACACTTCTGCACTCCACTCAGGACCCACACATGCCTGCCCCACACTGGGCACATCCCCCACAGGAAAATCAGACTCTTGGGGAAGGGCAATGGGCCTCTTCCCTGCAACGGACTTACCTCATCCCCTACGCTGGGTAGGGGGAGAAGAGCGGGCGCTACGGTCTGCCGAATCGTCTGGCGAACCTGCAGGCGAAGAAATGCTTGAATCCTTAGGCAACTTCTTAGTTGCCTTCTTCCTCTTCGTCCCGAAGCGCACCCACTGGATCTCAGTCCAATCAGCACATTCCGGGCACGTAGAGGTAGGGGAACACGCTTTCCCCCTACACGTGGAACACAGGGAGTGGGGATCAACCTCAGGCTTGGAGAGGAAAGCCTCGCAAGACTTCCCAGCCACAGGCCCAGGGCAACGACGAGGATGCTCCATAACACAATGCTAACACACCAAGAGACACAAGGATGAACGGGAAAGTGAAATGAAAACACGTGGGCAACACGCGGTAAGCACAAAGGATTGGGGGACACGAGGGTCGCACAGGTAAGAGAGAGCGCAGCGAGATGTATATCACGTCGCGACCAGAAACTTACTGGAGAGTCGACCTGAGATATCACGCTGCCTGACCCCAGGGTCGCCTCGGGCATGTACCACACTGCCAGAGGTTGACCCCGTAGAAAACGAGAAGAGGGAGATAAACTATACAAAAAGCTGGTCGGTTAGGTAGAGTTAGCCAGTAACTCCTAAGAAGGTAGTTCTAGGTAAGTAACCGTGTTGGAACAATTCACATTTAGGATATAATAATATTTATGATATGGAAACACAACTAAAACTAAAGTAATTGAGCATATAAATAGCGTATAATGTAAAGTTAAATGGTACAAAACAACAGAAAAATATAACTCTTTACAATTACTCCTTTGTTTAGCTTGCACACTGACATTGCAAGGATTGGAGAGACAAGTTTAATGGGATGAGGAAACTGGAGAGGCAGGATAACCTGCTGAAGGGAATGGAGGTACCAGCAAGGGTGAGTCTGAAGAACCTGCAGAAGGTGCTGGAGATACTGGGACATGCAAGTCTGAAGAGCCTGCAGAAGATACTGGAAATATTGGAGCATGCGAGTTTTGAGAACTAGTAGAAAGTGCAGGAGATACTAAAGGGGCAGGTAAGTTATAAATGACTGAAAGAGCTGGAGGAGTTAAAGAAACAGCTGAGGTAGAGGGTAAAGAATCTGTTGCAAGAATTTCCACCTTTTTGAAGTAGCTTTCCGGCATGGTTGAGAAATTTGCATTCTTCTTCTCTAATATCTTCCCTACACATCTACCCTATTTATCATTCTTTGTTAAAACAAAACTAAAATAGAAAAGAGAAAAAAGTACCAATGACCATGCAACAACAGTAAAACTAATAAATAGAAAAGAAAGTCTTTAAAGAAATTTTTTAGCAGAGTGTACACATATACTGTACAATGTTCCCTAAAAGATCAGTTAATGAATGGCCTACTATTAATCCATCAGAGGGGATTACCCTACTGGATGAAGCTCCACTTCAACACTTCAATAATTAACAGTACATAATTCATCTATTATGTTTACTTGGGAGGATTTACACTGTCCTATCTAAACTATAAGGTACAATACATGTAAAATAAGGAAGTTTGACTTTCTCTAAGAACTCACAACACCAACTTCTTATCACAAGACTTGGCAAGCCTTCCTTAAACATCCAATTTCCCAAAATTTCCAACTAGAGTCCATGCAATTATGAGAGATTAAGCCACGATAAAATACGAACCCAAAACTCACCTTGTAAAAATTTCTAAGCATTAAAGTAGCCTCCTCACGAGCACCTTCCAGTGATGCTATGTGATGATCTGGCAAACAGGCAGGTTTTCTACGAGCACTGGAACCAACACCAATTAACTGTTTTAAGACTAGTAGAGCTAACTCCAGAGTAGCAACCCTTACGCGGGAATCTGAAATGTAGAACAAGTTCTTTTTCATTAGCAAAAATATCAAGATTTCTGAATTTTTAAAAATAAAATTACCAATAAAACAATTTTACTATTACCATAAAAAATTATGATCAAACAAGCACCCAATACAATTAAACTAGGTGAGAATATTTGTCAGCATTCAACCGGAATTTTATATAGTTTAATTTTTTTGGGTGATAGGAAGAAGCAGTACAATAAAAAGACAATTTTGCCCAATTGTCAAATGAATCTTTTCAGTTGAATTTCTTCCCTCTAAAACTACAGATGACCTTTGAAAAAGGACTACAGTATATTTATTTTGGTAACAGGAAATTAGCTGACCTAGAGTAAGCTTATGGCGCTGTCCTTATTAGCAGAACACCACAGGACTTGCAAAGCTTTCTTACCAGAATGCATAAATCATTAAATGAAGTTGGGCACAAGATGAATAGAAGAAAGACAGAGATGATGAGAATGGAATAGGCAAGAGAAAATGAAATATTATTGGAAGGAGAAAGAATTAATGAGATAGAATCTTTAGAATATTTAGGAACTATGATCTCTAATACAGGATCTTTAGAATTTGAGTTTAATGAAAGATTGAAAAAATAAAATCAGACAATGGCTAGGTTAAGTAAAATTTGGATATAAAATTGCCTGAAATTGCATTTAAAAAACCAGGTTATATATCAGTTTAGTGAGATCGTTGTTATTGTATGGATGAGTCATGGTATGACAATGAAATAATAGCCAAGATTTTGTAGATTTGAGAACGAAGCCCTCAGAAGAGTATTAGGAGTTAAATGGTAAGACAGGATTAGAAATGAAACTAAAAGATAGATTACTCAAGAGCCATAAGTGGATGAGATCATGGTGAGGGTTAGATGGAGATGGTTTGGGCATGCTTTTTGCACTCCCCAAGAGAGATTAGTTCAACAAACTTTTAAATGGACTCCACAAGGTACTAGAAGAGTTGGCAGGCCCAGGCCTACATGGCTGAGGACTGTGAAGTGTGAAGTGGGAGATGATGAATGGAGAATTATCGATTTAAAAGCTAAAGATAGAGACGACTGGCAAAATCTAACCAAATTACTGTAATTACTGTAATTCTTTGAGATAACTCAATTATGATGTCAATAAAAGATACCTACAAATCAGCCTCTGCTCTCAAAATTGAACTAACTCTAACCAGAAACTACTATTTGTATTATCTTACAATAAAATTAGTTGTGGTCAGAAATATACAAGAAGGGCATTAAAAGAGATCTTAGAATAAGAATGTAATGCTATAGTACCATATTTAAGGCAGAGTAGCTTTTTCCTTTCCTTTATGTCCATTCCAAATTTTAGCTCTATGTAAAGGTAATATTTATGTTTTCAATTTTCAAAATTTTCTATTAATGCTGATTAAAACATGACCTTCAAAATTAAAATATTACCATCTATATTTCCTGTCTCATATATCATAAACTTCTTTCGTTAACAGACAATTTCCAAATAAAGGAACAAGAGCTAATTTTTCAATTACTGTAATTCAGTTATGTAAATGATTTTGAGTGATTCAATTTATTTTTGCCTTGTTCTAAAACCACTGAAAGTAAGATTGGATTGCTATTTAAACCATTAAATTTACAGCCAAACAAAAACAATAGCTTTACAGTCTCACACACAAACCAATAGAGTACTTACTATACTGACAACTTAGAGTAATGATCTCCAACATCTTATCGACCAAATGGGTATTGTAGCTTAATGAGGCATCGGGTGGTGTCTCTTTCTCTACTCCTGCCAGGTGTAGCAGTTCTTGGTTAACACCTGAAAGAGCAGAAAATAAATACTATCAACAAACGGCAAATCAGTACAGTGCTTTCAATGGAAAGTTAAACAATCATTGTTATTAAACTGTTAGTGTTTCTTGTAATTGTTTAGATACAAAATACACGTCTACAACATGCATAAGAGGACTTACAAATTTCGCACTCTGCAATATCTTTGACACTTGTAATCAAACTGAAATTAAGTTTAGGCTTCATAAGCTACAAGTTTAGAATCATCATGCACTGCATTGTATGCCAAACATTCCAGCTGCAGCACAAGGCTAACTTACGTGGTGTATCAAAATACTGTACAAATAGAGCAATACAGTAATACTTTCATTTGAGACAAATTGTCAAGAAGCAATACATAGACAAAATTCAATGCAAAGCTTTGACAATAACAATAAAAACTTAGGTACAGTACTGTATATAAAAAAATGTGTTTAATAACTGTATTTGCAATGACAACATATAATTTTCCTTTCAATAACAATTTCTTAAATTCACATTAAGTCAAGGGAAAAATGTCAACTGATGAAACGTTTCCATCTCACTTTCTAATTGCCCTTAAAAAACAGTCACAGTATCATTATGTAATCCTTCAAGATACAGTAGGGTCCCGAATTATGCGAGAATTTGGTCGATGAATGACCTCGTGTAAATGGAAAATCGCATATTTTGAAACACCTAACAAATAATTCTATTGGGGCCATGGCAACCAGCAACTTGCCTATTCAAACGTGTTTACTACCCATTTCCAATACTTTCTATGTACTATACAGCATCTTTTTTATAATGTCAAATTGTTCTTGTAAATAAATCAAACATTTAATATGCTTTAACCCTGGAAAGGTATGATGGGTCGTATGCGACCCCTACAGCATTTTCAAAACCTGTTTTTTCCCCATAAATCATCAGCTGTCTCGAATATGGAAGTGATCGACCTGCAAGGGGTGACTAGTCTACATGCCATTGTCTGCTTTAGGACTGATTTTCGTCTAACTTCCCTCCTTCCCCGTTTTTTTACCGCCCCCAGGGGTCGACCTCGACCCTGACATACCTTTATAGGGGCAAGTGATCAAACAGCAAAGTTATTACATAATTATAAATTGTCGAACAGTGTTGATACTTGTTTGGTTCTTTATAGTTGGAAAGTGTGGATGGATGGTGTGTCTACCACTTGCATGACATTGGTTTTGGCTTAGATGCCATAAATTGCCATGAGGTCCATTTTCCCTCAAATGCTAATTTCTGAATTTTTTTTATTTTTTGCAAATTTGATTTTTTTCTATTTATTTTGAATTTATCTTCAATAATGGCCAGCAGGCAGTATTCCCTCGGCATGGATGTCATCAACACACTTCTAAAGGAGTTAAAAAGAGATGTTGATAATAATATGGAGTTTGCAACCCCATTCTTCATTTCAAGTGGTAGATTGGGCTGTAAGAGTTGTTGCGGTCTGCGGCCATTTTGTTGACATACCCGAAAGGTAAGTTGGCATATCTCTATATATTCTGGTTCTGTATAGAATTTGTGATATTTTGGTATATTTTAATGCATAAATATCATATTTTATAGGAGATACAATGATTTTCATAAGAAATTTACATTGTGAAACTAGGCCGTCAAAAAATGACCTTTAGATTTTGCCCCTGATATAACAGTAAATTACATCTTAGTGCACATTTTATTATGTATTTCCGTTCTAGGATAATATGAGTTTATTCTATAAAAAATTAGCCTCTTCCTATTTCATTTGGGTACCCAAAAAAATTCATGAAATTTGGACAAATTTTTTTGGCCAAAAAAAGTTACCCTTTTTTTCTCATTTCAGATCTTGACTTCTATGGGTCCAACTCATTTCCAGCAATTACACGCTGTTGCTTTGCCATCTAAGAAGGTGTCCCTAAAGGATTTATGTGTATATGTATATTTCTATTTTTTGTGAATATTTACGTCGTCTTTTTTTTGTATACTTAAATTTTTAATATATTTCCAATAAATAGTTATTTTGTAGATGGGTATCATTTATATATTCAGTAGTTTTTAGCATTCTTTGAAGTATTTTTAGCAAGTCAAACAATACAGATTGATGCATAACTAAATTTTTCCTGAATTTTTTTCGGAGTCGGGGTCGTGCGCGACCTAGTACAGTATACCCTTAAAGGGGTGTCCGAGGAGCGTACCTATCCAGGGTTAAAGTTATAATAACTTGAAAAAAGGTTAAAATCAAAACCAGGATGGGTGTAAACACCATACATTTTCCGTTAAAACGCGACCCAAATTAAGACAAATTTTAATGTTTGTCATATCTATTGTTTAAGACAACTGGTGAATAGCAAAGCCATCACTCTATAGACTAGCCTTTGTTGTATCATTGAAAATCCAGAATTATCAAAATAAAGGCGATTTTATATCATCCGTTTCCTAAACACGCCAAAAAGCACAATAAAAACGACAACCAATGTTTTGTTTACGTTTATCTCTGATCATAACGAAGAAACGATGCATTTACACATCTGTGTATTGGTTAGTTTTTGCATCGACAGCAATCTTACCAAGTATTGATTATACTGTATGTTGATTTTGCTATTACCAATGTTCTACTTAATTTTTCTTAGAACTTCCAAATAAATGAAATGAATGCCATTCATATAATGTTATGTTTTTCTTTATGACGCCGCTTGAAACGGAAACCTTCCATTCGTTTACTGTACGCTCCATCTTCGATCATAATAAACAAACGTAGGCATTAAACACGCATGATCAAAGAGATAAATAATGATATTAAAAGCTTTTAGTAAATATGTTATTACAATTATTATTTACCATATTAATATAAATTCTTACATACGTGGCAAAGCAGGAAAACTATTTTTTCTTTTTGCGTTTAATCAACAATAACAAACTGCCGCTAATGACAGAATGATAATTTACGATAATTCTAAACTGTTACTAAAGATGATTGTCCATTCCATATCCAAAATACTTTTCCTAACTTTAGTTATAAGTCAACTTGTACCCACTTCAATTATGAAACCATCTATAAAAAAGTAAGAGAAGAAGTAAGTACTCGGCCGATTTTTAAAGTTATCGAACAATTAAGTTGCTGCTATAACGTTCGATGTGACAGAGATGGTGCGAGATTAGAGAAAGTAAGGAAAATTTAATCATGATTGATTTTCAATATAACAAACTTCGTGAAGCAACAAAGATTTCATTTGTTAGAGAGAGAGAGAGAGAGAGAGAGAGAGAGAGAGAGAGAGAGAGAGAGAGAGAGAGAGAGAGAGAGAGCGTGTGTTTGTTTGTGTGTGTTTTAAATGTACTAAACAAAAAAATATGATAGGTTATAACACATTGGTGCTTATGTAATATCAACTGTATAGATGTTTCGAATAAGTTGAGAAATGGTATAAACAATACTTTGTTACTGTATTCGTATGCGCCTATTCTTGAGACCGGCAGCTAGACGTCAGCTGATCTGATCTTAGCCAAAAGTAAAACAAAAAGAAGTCAACAATTTCCAAAGATTGACAGAAAAGTAGTCTTCTCAAAAGAGGAGAGTGCAATTCAATTATTGAGAACACTCAGGAAGAGGACACTCCAAAGCAAGAATTAAGAACTGGTAAACTACCCCCTTGAGGATGAAGCGATCGCGTTTCAGAGGCAGCTGGTGCTTTGCTCAAAGCTTTTGTTAAAGGGCCTGGACTCCTGAATGTAGTTGCATGGTAGATGAGGGGGTTATGGCTAACCTTCCTCAATTCACCATTGCCTATACGTCCTTCTTAGGAAAGACACACACTGCCTCCCTTTCCAGTTTCCTTCCGTCCTACTTGTTTAGAGAATTGGGAAAAAACTACATCCCTCCTCCTCAGGACCCAGTTGGACCATTGGTTTGCTGACTGGTGAACAAAGATCTCCATCTTTGCACCAGACAGAACTTGCAATACTTTGCTACCATCTCAAGATTTGACAAATCTTTAGTGGTGAAGTAGGAAATTGCACCGAACCACTGGCTGATTCAGGAGGCTCCCCGGAATCATGGCAGCAAACTCAGGGGTTAAGAAGACTGTGCTTTCCCTTAGCCTCTCCACAAATAACCCTGATGTCAAGAAAACCGAGGGATTGACAGGAAGAGATGAGCTCGCACCTTAATATACAAAATTTCATTGACTTGAGACCTATGCACCTTAGGACTGATCAACTTTACAAACACAACCATGACCACGATTGGTATGCTTGGTGATGACGTGTGGATACAATAATCATTAAAACGAGAAATTTTGTCTTAAATTGCCAAATACAGCGTGATGTAAAAAAGCACAAATCAAAATGTGAAATTTAGCATTAGAAATCAGCAAATAATACTATCCTCATCAAAAATCACCAAAGAACACAAAACAAGACAAAAAATTAAGTTACCTTGGTGTCAGAGATGAGTCACGTTCTGGGCGACCAATAATGACAGCACTCCCTCTGAGGCAGAAGCTACAAAAACTTCATCTGCCACAGTACAAACTACTACATGGATGGTTTTGTCTCAAGAGGAGCACTGGGAACACTCATTAACACTGCAAACTAGGGAACACCATATGAACACCGATGGCACCAAGTGTGCTCACCAAAAGAAAAATTTTAACTATCAGGCATGCAGGTACTGTACTGGAGATACTCAATCCAAAGCAGGTAATTCACACCATAAGCCAAAAAACTATCACGAAAAGCGAAAGGAGTCGCGCT
Organism: Palaemon carinicauda; assembly: GCF_036898095.1. Taxonomy (NCBI): domain Eukaryota; kingdom Metazoa; phylum Arthropoda; class Malacostraca; order Decapoda; family Palaemonidae; genus Palaemon; species Palaemon carinicauda. The sequence goes on along the minus strand of NC_090738.1, from coordinate 21,927,170 downwards.
CCAGGTTTAAAATCTTCCTAATATGATAGCAAAAGCACTCCTCAAAAGGGTGGGGGCCTACTTACAGTCACCCCTTCAAAAAGGTACTCAACATTATCGGGTACAGAAGGTTTGCATCCTCGTAGAAATAAAATTCTCTACACCATATGCTCATCTGTCAATTAGCTTCTGCTCATGAGCAATAGCACTCACAATATTAAAAAAACAAAACTTATCACAAACAAATGTAAGAAAAGATCCAAAAGTTCAGGAGCTGCACCCCTTGAGGCCATAGACAAAAGTCAAGCTGTGACAGGCAAGTTGATAGGGCTCTTCCCTCACACAACCTGTCAGTAACCAACTACTTTGTTAACGATTCAATGGTTATTCCATTGGTGCTGAAGACCTACAGTATGTATTCTAAAGGACGAAAGGTTTGCATACGCATAGGAACAAATGCATGCAGAAATACTGAGAAAATTAAATTACAAAAAAGAAATGCCATGAACTACATAATGAAAAGCATCTGAAATAAGCACAGCATGCACATCATTTGTTACTCCAGGGATGCATAAAATTTACCCATGCTTTCCAATATACAAAACTGCATAATAGATATTTGTGTATTTCACAACACCTTGTAAAACCTCTAGCTTCTACACTTTCATCTACTTATACGTAATTATGCTACAGTAACTGATACAGAACATACTACTGTACTTAACTTAATCTTAAAAGAATAGAAAATTCATAAATTTCTTATTGTAATTCATAAGGATATTACTATATCATAATAACAAATATAACAAGAGCTTCCCATTAACTCTGGTTCAAATAATCTCAAGTTGTACACTTTAACCTTTGTTTTCCAATCAACATTCATATAAAAATTGTATGCATTTTAAAATTACAACACTACTGTATTTTCAATCTAGATTCTTCTAAACAATAATTACTACCCAAAATTTTCTTTTCTCTCAAAACTTCAAGGAGGAGGATCTTTAGTAAGGAATTTATATAGATGCATAACAGAACTCCAAAGTATGGAAAAAGTTTTAATAATTATTTCAAAGATGAAATCTATTGCTTTTACTTATGCCCAGAGAAAAATTAAAATTTGCTCCAGATCAGATTGGTTTGAGTTTCCATTAGTTTAACTTGCTGATTACTTAATGCACTGTACTGAATTCTGCACCATGAACTTTTGTAAGACAAAATATTATACCTAAACAAAAAACAGCTAATTAAAGTCAAAATAGATAAACATATAATTCAAGAAATGTTCTTCAGGAAAATACATAAACTTGCAAGTGCTTCTACTTCACCCCAAAATTTATCAGAATACAGCATGTTGTTGACTACATTAACAAGTTATACGAAAGTTCTGAAAAAAATCAACCTAGAAAAGAAACATGAAAGAAATTTAGAATAGACCTCAAAGTCAATACATTCATTTATGGCCACACAAATTCAAGAATAAAAGCATCCGAAGATCATTAACACACATTGGTAGGCTATTACTCCGCATGCATTTGATTAATAAGCACCAACAAAAGATCCCCCATATAGGAGGTCTCGCCTACCATCTAAACAACTCAAAACATTTCAATAGGCTATTCAGCAATAATCTTTTTCACATAAATAAGGGTTTGGGGAATCAGTAAGAGTAAGGGAGCTTGTTCATTCACGTGACCACATCAATTTTCTTATCTTGGTGGTACAAAAATTCTTTAGAAAAGCTACCCAACAATCATGTTTATCTATCCAATTATCAAGCTAGCATTAATCAGTATTTACACCATAACATTTAACTATGTTCTTACTATGAGTGCAGTTACAATTTCAGAAAAACAATTTCAACACATACTTACTGACACTAACTTTACAGAAAGGGTTCGTAATCAAATTTATATTATTCACCGAATTAATGAAATGTTTCTGTTTGTTATTTAATTACTCAAGACATCGTGCAGTTTGATGGTCAAATACAATGTAGCCACATACAGCTGAGAAAGAAAAACTGCCATTTCAATAAAATTCAATTTAATGCCTACCATCTTCGATGCAACACAAGTTAGCATGTAAATGAAAAGAAAAAAAGAAAAGGAAGTACTGAATTACTGTACTGTACTGTACATGGAATTCTTCTATGAAAAGACATACCAACTCATAAAATCAATTTCTCATATGACTGCCTCTCACAGGATTAAGCTAAGTAAATCTATTTTATGTATTATATTACAAACAAACAAAACACTAGACTTGACAATATTTTTTCATTTACCCTTGACCCTACTTTATTTAGGTCTATGTTTAAAAAATAAATCCACAGAATGTAACCAGGAACTGACAGTTATACAAAATGAAAATTTTGCGTAAGAAAAGTCATTCAACACAAACAATAAGTACGGTATTATTCAAGAATAATAAAAAGAATCTAAAGTATATTTGGACAGAGTTCTGATATGTTTTTCAAGACTTAAAATGTACTGTCTTCAGAGGGTCCTTGGGTTATTATGTATAACAGTTGATAACTTGAAAATTTTACTTAAAATTCAAAAACGTAGTATGTTAACCCTACTTCATACTAGCCAGATCCATGTTTTGAAGATCCCACTAAGAGCATGTCAGTTTATTGGAGTAATAATGATATTGTATGGGAATTATTAAGTAGCAATCACTCCAGACGTTGCTATGATACCATGATTTGGCAATAAAATTTGTCCGAATTTTCTATGCTCTTTGAAATAGTTTTAATATTTTTATTAATATATATTTATATCAGGCCAGTATGTCAAACTGGCATGAAGTGTTTGTTTTGATCTATTCCTATATATTTAATTTCCTGCGCAAGTAAACAAACGTACAGTACAAGATTCATGAGTTCTCACTTTATACACCAGAAAGAGGGAGACCAATTGAATAAATAAAACTAGTTTCGATAGCTAACATAAGTAAGGATGTAAGCGCCCTAATTTGAGGGTGAACTACTGCATTGGTAGGAGCCTCAAACAAACATACTAAAACAGACAAAATTGGCTCTGAGGATGTAATGGAAGGATATGGCTTCAGAGAAAAATATTAATAAATAAGCAGTACAATTTTCAGCCACAACCAAGGATTAAGAATGCTAAATCAGGTAAAATATAAGAATGAAGAGTCAAAAATAAAACAATAAAATGGGATATTAACCCTTTTACCCCCGGGGCATTTGGAAATTTCCCACCCTTAACCCCCAGGGGGTAAATTTTTTTCCAAGCACATTTTGCAGTATATTTTATTTAAATTGCTCTAACAGCCTTAATTTTTGTCATAGAGAGGTCAGGTTGGTCTCATTCTCTTGGAAAATGCCTGAATTTTCTCAAAAAATTATCAAAAAATATGAAAAAATAATTTTTATAGCATTTTTTTGCAAGGACGTACCGGTACGTCCATGGGGATAAAGGGGTGGCTTTTGTGAAACGTACCAGTACGTCCTTTGGGGGTAAAAGGGTTAACAAAATTATACACAATAATACAACACGAGATATGTCAAACAAAAGACATCATACAGTATATAACAAAGTACAATGTGAGACACGTTAATAAAACGTTTAGTGCCTTGTAGCATTATCATTATCAAAGTTCCATGTCTTTTTAACAGATTCCACAATTACAGATTTTAATAAGTAACAAACTAACCTAGCAATGTTAATTTTGGAAACTGGATAATAAATGTATTAAACAGTGAGAGCAAAATGGATACAGGACTTTAATACTATCAACTAGTTGAAGTCAGATAAGTTATATTGTACACTTGAACCCCAATTTGGCTATTACAACAAAGCTTTATTTATTATTATTCAGTGTTCAAGAATCCCACCAATTCATAATGCTTAATTCTCAGAGAGCTGGCGTAGAGGAGCAAGCAGATTCAGTGCTTTAAGTCATGTGTATCATGGTTTGAGACTGGACAACCTGCTAGATACTCTCCATCTTGCTTTTTTTATTTAGTTATATTTTTGCTAGTACAATTTAGAACATGAATATTTCTATCTCTGGTTTTAACATTTGTTTAAGTACCAAATGCTATGCAAATGGGCATTTGTTACCCACATTCCCTTTGCACCATGTACCAGAATGGTTCAGCCATGTGTTCTTACCCTTCAACATTCAGAATATTCTGAGAAACTTATGGCAGAGCATGTCAATTTTGTAACTATAAATATAAGTGATAGACAGTAGGCAAACTACAAATCTTGGTAGGGTCTTTAAGGTAATTGTATTGCCAGGGAAAATTCAGATCAGAATCCTACCACTGACTAGTCTTGTGGTTGGCAGTAGAAAGATACTGCCTAGTAAAAAGTTGGAAGTTAGACAGAATTTGATGGCTGAAATCACAGTGCTACATACATGGAACACTTTTCAAGTTTTATGCAATTCAATGTATCTAAATCTGCTGATAATGTCACATTAACCAGTGCCACATTTACTTCATATCTGTAATGACTACAGTACAAAAATATTCTATTATCAGTACGAGAATATTCTATCATCCATCAAACCCTAACTTTCCATACTCCGATAAAGTTTCTTTCGATGATAATAATAGTTTGTGGATGATCCTGAAGTTCTTCAATATAAGCACAACAAAGAATCTACTTCTTTCTCCTAAGCTTAGATTCCTATTGTGTCCCTATTAGGTCACAGGGTTACAAAAGCTTCCCTAGAGCCAGCTCTAGACTGTACCAGACTTTCAATTTATGTCAAACATTCAGAATCCATACGAAAAGTACAGGTCAGAACTGTTGCATAAGCACTGCTCTCACCTATGACTTTGCAATGTAAAAAATAAAATATGTTGAATTTGAATATTGCTTTACTGTACAGTGAACCCTCGCTACTTCGCGGTTCGACCATCGCGGATTCACCACTTCGCGGATTTTTTCCATAACCCATATATATACAGTAATACATATATATATATATATATATATATATATATATATATATATATATATATATATATATATATATATATATATATATATGCATGTATTTATGTATATATATATGTATGTATGTATATATGTAAGTATGTATATATGTAGGTATGTATATGTGTATACATATAAATATATACTGTATATATATATATATATATATATATATATATATATATATATATATATATATATATATATATATATATATATACATATATATATATTATATATATATATATATATATATATATATATATATATATATATATATATATATATATATATATATATATATATATATATATATATATATACACACACACACATATATATATATATATATATATATATATATATATATATATATATATATATATATATATATATATATATATATATATATATATATATATATATATATCTAAAGTAGGAAGATGTGATGTAGTTCTAAGGGAAAAGTATGGGAAATATGTCTGGGTAATAAGCAAAGCTCTACCTCCTGTTTGTTTCTTCATTATGATTAGAGATAAATGTAAACAAAACATTGGTTGCCATTTTTTATCATGCTTTTTAGCGTGTTTAGGAAACGCATGATATAAAATCGCCTTTAATATTTGTGCCTGTTTTAGTTTAGGGTACTGTAGTACATGCATTAAGTGTTCTGTACATTAAAAGGTAGTTTGTTAACAGTACTACGTACAAGGGAAGGTTTTAAAAGTCAAAATATACATGTTGAATAAGTAGGTAAATATGGTGTCACTACTTCGCGGATTTTCACCTATCGCGGCCGCGTCTGGAACCTATCTACCGCGATAAACGAGGGTTCACTGTATATATTTGCTTTTCAGGTATTAGGTCACATGTATTATTCATGAAATACAGTAACCATGTGCTGATCAAATTGGACTTATCCACAGAGGGGATGAAATTACTTTACTGCGATATCCTATTTAGAATGAACACAACTGTTAGTGGTTTTAACTAATTTATTTTTTCATTAGGTGGCCATTCCATAAAAACACCATTTATTTAAGAGGGGCTATTTAGTTATGTATATATGTGCTGACCATATGAAATTATTCTACTATATAAGATCTTTGAAGTGAAAAAAGAAATACTGTAGCTATAAAGACCAAGTAAAGTACTGTAAAATATATAAAAGAATTTAAAAAAGAAGAAGCACAACAGTGTAAATAAAGTTTTATAATTATTATGAATTTCTGAAAGTACACATAAAAATGTTTTCATGTAGAAAATATGCTAGGCTATTCAATGTACAGTATGTATGGACATGGGGGAATTGTCATACTTAGAGAAAAGGAATACTACATCAATTAGTTTTGCCTTTAGTAGTTTCTCAACTGTGTTTTGGCTAACTTATTCACTATATTCTTATATTAACATATTTGTAGTTCAGGCATCTCATTACAGCTCATTTCAATGTTGCATGCTTAGGTCATACTGTATCACATAAAAGGTGTTTGTAGGATGGATGGCCGAGGGCCCAAACAAAGCTGATGTTCCTACACCTTTTCATTTTTTTTAGCAAAATTTGCGAGTCTCAGTATATGCTCAATTACGATCAAAGGCTCTCTTCAACTTAAAATTGGTACAAAACTTAGTTAAAAAAAAAACTAATTGTTTTGATTTTCAATAAATATATAAGTTATATGAAAAATAAAAAATATGACAAATTTGTAGATGATTAGTATTTTTCCTAACTATACAAACCTTAGCTATTTAATAGGGGTATTACTTTCGGCATAGCTGAAATGACAAGCCATTAATTTTTAACGAGGGTTTACTACCCGCACAGCTAGTTGACGGGGGTAGGGGAGGGTAGCTTGCTATCCCCCTCTCACACACCTGTGCTTGAGCTCACTTTGCTTGGAGGTAGGACTTGAAGGGGGATAGGGCTGGTGGGCAAGTTTGGTTAAATAGCTAAGGTTTGTATAGTTAGGAAAAATACAAATTATCTACAAATTTGTCATTTGTTCCGTAACTGGAATACAAACCACGCTATTTAATAAGGGCGACTCACCCATTAGGAAGGGTGGACGTCCTAGCCAATCTGGCTTTTGGCTTTGCCCGGGGACTCCTTATTTGAGTGTGTAAGCACCCAAGAAATATGGAGTCCCTGCACCTCGCTAAAACCTTGCTACGCAAGGTCTGCGGCCTACGCAAGCTGTGTGTGAAGGTATGAAGAAGTATGACTCGTCCTAGAAAGTTGTTCTGAAGTTCTTTAGATGGAAACTTGTAGACTAGGACTTTCCCAATACCACCTCGTCAGGGTATGGGGACGTAACAGTATTAATCTTAATACTAGGAACACAAGGGAGCATGGTTTACCTGCAGTGGTTTGAGGTCAGCTATGCAGAGAACCCAGGATGCTGCTCTCCCCAAGAGAGGGGATGATGAAGAAAAGAATAAGGGCCAGTCAAACCTTTTCCTTCATGCAGACTAAAACCGGGTAAAAATGCCCTCAACCTTCTGCTACTTGTCCAATAAGGAGCTTGAGGTTTTAAACCAGCTGTTGTGCAGCCACCACAGGACCGATAGAGAACGTATCGAGACTCCTGTGGGTCATGTCTTGCAGGTAGTGGGATGTAAACGTTGTTTGACGTTTCCACACCCCAGCTTGAAGAACCTGCGTCACTGAGAAATTTCTTTTGAAGGCCAGGGACGTAGCTATGCCCCTGACATCATGTGCTCTGGGGCAACGTGACGGAGGAGGGTCTGGATTCAGTGCCAGGTCAATGACCCTGCGAATCCATGCAGAGATGGTGTTCTTGGTGACCCTCCTCTTAGTCCTTCCTGTGCTGACGAATAGTGCTGGCACACGAGGACAGGCTGCGGCTGTTCTTTTGAGGTACACCTTAAGCTCCTTACTGGGCATAGTAAGAGATGGTCTGGGTCATCTGTTACAGTACGGAGACTAGAAATCCGGTAGGAGTCGAATCGAGGATCTGCTACTCCTGGATTCTGAGTCTTAGCAATAAACTCAGGGACGAAGCTGAACGTTACCTTCCCCCATCCCCTTGAATGGGCAATGTCATACGAGAGACCATGAAGTTCGCTGACTCGCTTGGCCGAGGCCAAACTAGCAGGATTACCATCTTCCAGGTTAGGTGGCGATCTGATGTCTGGCGTAATGGTTCATAGGGAGGTCTCTTAAGAGACCTGAGAACTAGAAACCACGTTCCATGGGGGAGGTTTCACTTCCGACTGAGGGCAAGTAAGTTCATAACTACATATGAGTAGAGAAAGTTCTAGTGATGAGGAAATGTCCATTCCTTTCAGCCTGAAGGCGAGACTTAAGGCTGAGCGATAGCCTTTCACTGCCGAGACTGAAAGGCGCATTTCTTCACGCAAATACACAAGGAACACCGCTTTTATTAGAATAGTGGTATCGAGTGGAGAGATACCCCTTCCACGACATCAACCACAGAAGATTTTGCCTGGTAGACTGCTGCTGAAGACTTTCGCAAGTGTCCAGACATCCGGATCGCAACTTATTGCGAAAATCCTCTGTCAGAGAGGAGATGCTGGATAGTCTACAGGAGTGAAGCCGTAGTGGAAGATGTTGGCATGTGGTTGTTTGAGTATGTTGTGTCATGGAGGGAGTTCTCTTGGTGGCTCCGTTAGGAGTTGCAGAAGGTCCAGGAACCATTCCGCGTGATGCCATAACGGAGCTATGAGGGTCATTGAAAGATTGACCAATGTTCTGGTCTTGTTGAGTACCCTCCTCATCCGACAGAATGGGAGAAAGGTGTAAACGTCGATGTTGTCCCACCGTTGTTGGAAAGCATCTTGCCCGAGAGCCTTGGGGTCTGGGACTGGGGAACAGTACAGCGGGAGCCTGAAGTTCAGGGCCGTTGCGAAGAGGTCCACAAGTCGGAGAACCCCACAAAGTCAGGACTTTGTTGGCTACTAGATGATCCAAAGACCATTCAGTACTCACTACCTGAGATGCTCTGCTCAGATTGTAGGCGAGCACATTCCCTTTGCCTGGAATGAAGCGTGCCGATAGTGGTATCGAGTGGATTTCGTCCCATCTCAATATCTCTACTGCTAGACGGGATAGTTACTGAGAAAAAGTACCTCCTTGTTTGTTGATGTAGGCCACTACTGTGGTGTTGTCGCTCATCACCACCACAGAGTGACTTGCCAGGAACAGTTGAAGGGCCAGAAAGACGGGCTTCATCTCTAGGAGATTTATGTGAAGGTACTTTTCTAACTCTGACCAGAGGCCTGAGGTCGTGTGGTGCAGCACGTGGTCCCCCCCCCCCCCCCACTTTTTTGAAGCGTCTGAAAACAGCATCAAATCCAGGGGGAGGACGAGAGGATCCACTCCTTTTCATAGGTTCTCATCTGCCACCCACCACTGGAGATCCGTCAGTTCTGCAGGTCCCATGGGGATCTGGATGTCCGGGGAGTCGTACACTTGATTCCACCGGGACTTGAGTTGCCACTGGAGGGATCTCATCCTGAGGCGACCATTGGGAACTAGAGGGGCGAGCGATGAAAGGTGACCAAGGAGACGTAACCACGATTGGGCTGGAAGTTCTTCTCGTCTGAAAAAAGGTCTTGTGACCTTCCTCAGCCTTGCTATCCTGTCGTATGAAGGGAAGGTTTTGTGGAGAGTGGTGTCTATAATCATGCTTTGATATACCAGTCTTTGAGTGGGAAGCAGTGAAGACTTCTCGAGATTTACCATGATCCCCAGATCTTGGCAAAGTCTCAGAAGTTTGTCTCATGTTGAAGAAGGGTTGACACCGAGTCTGCTAAGATTAACCAGTCATCCAGATAACGGAGGAGACGGATGCCAATCCTGTGTGCCCAAGATGATACTAGGGTGAACACTCTGGTGAAGACTTGTGGTGCTGTGGAGAGACCGAAGCACAGCACCTTGAACTTGTACTGTCTGTTGTCTAGGCTGAATCTTAAGTACTGTACTGTACTTCATTGAAAACGGATGGACTGGGATCTGGAAGTACGCATCCTTTAGGTCCAATGTGCACATGAAGTCTTGCGGTCTTACTACTAGTCTAACTGTGTCTGCTGTCTCCATACTGAACGGAGTTTGTTTGACAAACTCGTTCAGAGCTGAGATGTCAATGACTGGTCTCCAGCCTCCAGACGCCTTCTTTATAAGAAAGAGTCAACTGAAGAAGCCTGGAGATCCGTCGAGGACCTCTTGGAGAGCGCCCTGCTTCAACAGGATCTGGACTTCTGCACAAAGGGCTTACCCCCTTGCCGATCCCATGACAAGGGAGTTCAATGACACTGGATTCGTTGTCAGGGGAGGTAGAGATGTTATGAATGGGACTCAATATCCTAGACTGATCACGGAGATTGTCCAGGAATCGGCCTGGAGTTGCTTCCACCTGTTTGAGCAACTTTGTAGGCATCCCCCACTGGTGGACATGCAGGGGGACTGCCTATCCTAGCGTTTGCGGCCTCAGCTGCTCCCTCTAGGATTTTTGCCTTTCCTTTCTTTGACAGGAAAGGGCTTAGACACCAAGGTCTTCGCTGCTGTTGTCGTCTGAGTGGTCTTGACTGGACGGGACTGCTGAGGTGCTGGAGGCTTATAGGGCTTAGATATTAAAGCCCTATGAAGGAGAGAGTCTTGATGAGACTTCCTCCACCTCTCAGCGGCATGTTCCACATCCTTAGGCTTGAACAAGATAGATCCCTCTAGGAAGGAATGTCTGAGCCTATTGATCTCGGTGCTAGGGACCTTCTGATGGAATCTCTCAGCTACTGCATCCAGACGTTTCAGGATGGTATTTGCCAACAAGTTCGAGACTTGGTGGGCCAGAAACTCGATTGTGCAAGTACCTGAGAGAAGGAAGGTTTCCATAGCTTTCCTGGTACGTTCTTTGGAGAAGTCCTCAGAACGTATCAGGGTACCTAAGGTCCCCAACCAGATATTGGCTTGCATAGCACACTTCGCAACTTTCTCCTGGTTGAGGATCTCAGCTGCTGAGAACGAGACCTGCTGGTTGGATAGTCTTTCAAGAGGCACTCCCCTGATTAGCTCTTCCAGCGAGTGGTGAGGAGGAAGAGCTAAACAAGGCTTCTCAAGGGTCTCGAAGTACCTCCTCTGTTGTACGCGAGGATGTGGGAGGAGCTTGTTGGTGGCACCGGAACGGTTGGAGGAGGACATCTCGGAGAGCTGTTGTGAGATCTTATCCCTGGTACTCTTAACCCCTTGAGACCAGGGCAGTGCTGCACTGGTCTTGGAGGGTTTCTGAGTACCAAAGACACGGTCCAAGACTGTGTCCTTGCCCTCTCGAGGAGGGATCTCTGGGTCGGAAAACCCGTTGAGAGCCCTCATTAGAGTCAGAACTTGCCAAAATGCATGTTCTGACTCTTGCTGGTCTCCCCCTGCTGTAGGACTTGCAGCAAAATCTCCTTCTATCCCCAAAGGCTCTCTTGAGTGGCTATCTGGCTCCATCCTAGTCCTAGTAGAGGACTTTGGCAATGTTTTGGAGTCCTTAGATTCCTTCCTGGGAAGGATGTAGGACTCCAACATTGACGAGGGTGGCATGTTCCTTTCAATCCCCGACTATGTAGACCCCTCGGCACGAGGAGAGGTTTCCCCCATTGGTGCGATAAGGGAAAGTCTCTCTTCACGTGATTCCCTTGAGGACAGGAAATCTTCGTCCAAAAGGGAAGGAGAGGCAGTCTGAGGAAAAGAAGGAACCTGCCTCGAAGGTCCGCGTGGAGTCAGTTTTGCCCTTGGGGAAGTGAACGCGTCTGGAACTCCTCTTTTTCTCTTCAAAGGGGTAGAAGAAGCCATGGTTCTGTGTCCCAATTCAGAGAAGACAGGCTTGAAAGCCTGCATTACGGCTCTGATCAGTGCACTGAACCAGGGCTGTTGGCTGACAGACACGCTGTCAGACATACCCCTTGAAGGGACAGGGATTGAAGGATCCCTGGGAGGAGTCCCCATCATTGGTGGGTTCGCCTGTGGTGGCTTTGGGATCCTGGACCCCTCTGGATATTTCCCTTCTACCACAATGCGCGGTGGTATGCGCTTGCGGGGAGGGTAATGAGGCGATGGCGACCTTGCCGTGCGTAGTTCAGTAGTCTCGCGCGCGGGAGGATATTGACGCTCGCACGAGGGAGAATAATGGCGCTCACGCTTGGGAGAATAATGGCGCTCGCGCTTGGGAGAATAATGGCGCTCGCGCGAGGGAGAATAATGGCGCTTGGGAGAATAATGGCGCTTGGGAGAATAATGGCGCTTGGGAGAATAATGGCGCTTGGGAGAATAATGGCGCTTGAGAGAATAATGGCGCTCGCGCGAGGGAAAATAATGGCGCTCGCGCGAGGGAGAATAATGGCGCTCGCGCGAGGGAGAATAATGGCGCTCGCGCAAGGGAGAATAATGGCACTCGGGCAAGGGAGAATAATGGTGCTCACGCGAGGGAGAATAATGGTGCTCACGCGAGGGAGAATAATGGTGCTCACGCGAGGGAGAATAATGGCGCTCGGGCAAGGGAGAATAATGGCGCTCACGTGAGGGAGAATATCAGGGCTCGCACGCGGGAGACTGTTGGCGGGCAGGCGGGCGCGCGCGGGAAAGTATTCACGCGCATGCAGGATTATCACGTTGAGTGCAGGAGAGTATTCGTGCGCATGCAGGATTATCACGTTGAGTGCATGGGCACGCGGTAGAGAGTTCACGCGCAATTATACTAGCTGTAGGGCGCGCGTGCAGGAGAAAGATCCCTAGAGTGCAGGCGCACAGTTGAATCATGTGGGGCGGGCGGAAGCGCGAGAGAATGTTGGCGCGCATCCTTTGGAGAGGATGGGCGAGCGTGCGCAGGGCGTGTGCAGGAGAAGGCTGGCGCACAGGTGAGCGCTGGCGCGATGTTACTGGTTGGCTCGTGGGAGAAGCCAGCATTACTGACTTCCCAGAAGTACTACTCAGTAGATCGTTGGCACGCAGGTTTTTCCTGGCGCGTATGATGATGCGCAGCATGCCGTGCAGGAGAGTTGGATGTTGGGCGTGTATGCGCGCGGGAGAGCGTCATTGCGCAGGAGGTTGATGGCGCGCAGATGAGCGCTGGCGCGCAGCTGGCCACTGGCACAATAGAGAATGTTGGCGCGTAAGCGCAGGCAAGACCTGACGTGCAGGAGAACGTGGGTGCATATGGGCGAGGGCGCACATAGCGCATGATGGAACTATGCTCCTGTTGGAGCGTATGTGCATGTTGGCGCATACGCCCTTGATGCCCTGTGTTAGGGTTTAGTGATGGGGCCTGACAAGAGCTACTAAGGAGCGTTCGTCAGGTCTCGTTGGCGGGTAGCACGTACGTGGTTGGCGAGCAATAGCGTGCTTTGGTGGAGCCTTGTTAGACCCATGTAAAAACAGTGACGGCAGGTCAGCAGGTCTGTGAGATGGAAGGTCGACGTGTCCTTTAAAAGGACGACCTTCCACCGAAGGAGATTGCGAACGATCTGCAGAAACGTCCAGGACCAATGCATGAGCAGTGATGGATGATTGGTCTCGAGTCTCCTCTGCGGTGGACTGCATCGAAGATGTTGAACCAAAGAGGCGCCTCCTCACCGCAGGTGAAGGAAGGCCTCTAAGGCGAAGAGGAAGGCGAGCCTTCCGACAAATGCGCCCTCTGGGGGCCGTTGGATCAGCAAGCTGACCTTCTGCAGTCCTCCGAAGAGGAGTCTCTGTAAGTGAACTCCCCCGAGGGAGAGAAACACTAGCAGGAGAGACTGACGATGAACTTAGTTTCTCCCTCGTAGGTTGAACAGGAACTGGAGAAACTAAGCCGTCAGCTACCGTAGAGTTTGGAGAGGCAGAGGAGATGGGTGATACCGCATTGGATACTTCTGACACCACAACGTCGACAAGAGACAGAGGATCAACCTCTGACGGTGTCGAAGACTGCTTGACAGCAGCACCCAATTGGATGTAGTTAAGCAAAACCTCCTTGGAGGGCGAACCCATAAGCCCTAAGGAGGACCAAAGCTGGAAAAGGGAGGTTAATGACATATCCTCCCCCGGGGGGAGAGGTGGAGCTGCTTCGCTAGGGGAAGCAACGTTATCTCTCGAGTACCGAGGTTGGTAAACAATACATCGGTCTACGCTACCACACAACGGTCTCTCGAAAGAGACCGACCGAGTGGGAGCTTCGGAGGAGGTTTGGGCAACGGAAGAAGAGGCCTTGGGTTTTTCTCCTTTCGAAGCAACCTTCGAAGGAGAAACATCCCATTTGGACTTCTTCTTCCGTCGTCACGAAAATCTCTCCCACTGAGAGGTAGACCACTCCCTACACTCACTACACCTGTTGTTGCTATCCCACCGTTGGCCCCTACAAGAAGGATAAAGGGCGTGAGGATCAGTCTCGACCGCCAACATGAATGTTCCACAGGGGCAGTCGGGAAACCCAAGGCAGGTGCGCATGATCGCAGAGGCCAACTTCACATATACAGAACTAGAAAAAAAAAAAACACAAAAGCAATTAAATGGCTGCCAAATGACAGCGAGGATGAGAGCGGACACGTTTGACCACCATCCGAGCCGAGAGCAAAGTGAGATCAAGCACAGGTGTGTGTGTGTGTGTGTGGGGGGGTAGCAAGCTACCCTCCCCTAACCCCGCTAACTAGCAGTGTGGGTAGTAAACCCTCGTTAAAAATTAATGGCTTGTCATTTCAGCTACGCCGAAAGTAATACCCCAATCAAATAGCGTGGTTTGTATTCCAGTTACGGAACAAACTTAAGTATGTCTTCTTATATAAAAAATAGTACACACAAGATGATGATTATGATATACATTGACTGCATCTGTCATTTTTCTATTTCACAGGGTCTGGTTGGCGTACAGGACCAAAAGCCAAACTGCTATCAAGTTCACACATAAGAAAAATCACTAAATATTTATCATGAAGAAGTGAGAATGGATTTTACTCAAGTATTAAAATTAGTAGAACCCAATCTCAGACCCAAGTATTTTCACCATAAATATAACAACTAAAACTAAATAAGTTTACCAGTTTATGGCAGGCAAGACCTGATGTGGTCACATATGTCTGTAACAAAACAAGATACACAGCACAAAAAACCTATCTGTAGTTTCAGTTGCATAAGAGAAGTCTATCACTGTAACAGCTATAAAATAGACACTGGTATAAAAAAAACTAACTCTACAATAATATAAACAGCCCATACAACACTATTATAATTTTCACTAAACAAAATCTATTTTGCACGCAAAGTAACCTAAATTTCCACAACTTTGCAAGCTATCTATTACACATTAACATATAACCCATATTTGGCTAAAGAAAAATACAATTATTGACCAGGAAAAATATATTGTGGCCAATATTCAAACCAGTCACTTGCTATTCACTAAAAAGAAGCTACATAACAGAAAAACTACATTAAATAGGCAAAGCTCTCAACATAACTTGAACTATTTGATTACAGCGACTTGTGGTATACTGACATAGATATTTTAAAAGCATTTTTAAGGGGAAGCACAATTATAATTTTTCATGTATTTTTCTTAAAATATAACATCCTGATATAATTTGTAATGTGAGGCCTTACGTATCATATTTGGATAATATGTTATTTTGATAATAAAATAAATTTTTGAATATACTTACCCGGTGATTATAATAGCTGCAGCTCTGCTGCTCGACAGAAAACTCTACGGAAAAAATCCGCCAGCGATCGCTATATAGGTACGGGGTGTACTTCAACAGCGCCATCTGTCGTCCAGATACCCAGTACTCATTGTAAACAAAGAACTCAATTTTCTCCTCGGTCCACTGCGTCTCTATTGGGGAGGAAAGGAGGGTCCTTTAATTTATAATCACCGGGTAAGTATATTCAAAAATTTATTTTATTATCAAAATAACATTTTTCAGTATTTAACTTAGCCGGTGATTATAATAGCTGATTCACACCCAGGGGGGTGGGTAGAGACCAGCAATAAATGTTTACATCATTATGAGCTAAGGATTTTTTTATTTCATTTTAGAAGTTATCAAAATAACAAAAACAAAATAAATAGGTACCTGGTAAGGAAGTCGACTTGAACAATTACTCTGCCTTTTTAAGTACGTCTTCCTTACGGAGCCTCGCGATCCTCTTAGGATGCTGAGCGACCCCTAGGATCTGAAGTATGAAGGGTTGCAACCCATACTACAGGACCTCATCAAAACCTCTAATCTAGGCGCTTCTCAAGAAAAGAATTTGACCACCCGCCAAATCAACCAGGATGCGAAAGGCTTCTTAGCCTTCCGGACAACCCAAAAACAACAATAAACAACATTTCAAGAGAAAGATTAAAAAGGTTATGGAATTAGGGGATTGTAGTGGTTGAGCCCTCACCCACTACTGCACTCGCTGCTACGAATGGTCCCAGAGTGTAGCAGTCCTCGTAAAGAGACTGGACATCCTTAAGATAAAAAGACACGAACACTGACTTGCTTCTCCAATAGGTTGCGTCCATTATACTTCGCAGAGATCTATTTTGTTTAAAGGCCACTGAAGTTGCGACAGCTCTAACTTCATGTGTCCTTACCTTCAGCAAAGCTTGGTCTTCCTCACTCAGATGTGAATGAGCTTCTCGTATTAACAGTTTGATAAAATAGGATAAAGCATTCTTTGACATAGGCAAAGATGGTTTCTTAACTGAACACCATAAAGCTTCTGACTGTCCTCGTAAAGGTTTAGACTCTTTCTAGTTCATTTCCAACCATATTCGATAGGCTTGGAATATCGAACGATTTCGGCCAAGGACGAGAAGGTAGCTCGTTTTTGGCTAGAAAACCAAGTTGTAGAGAACATGTAGCCGTTTCAGATGAAAATCCGATGTTCCTGCTGAAGGCGTGAATCTCACTGACTCTTTTAGCTGTGGCTAAGCAAACCAGGAAAAGAGTCTTTAAGGTGAGATCTTTAAAGGAGGCTGATTGTAGCGGCTCGAACCTTTCTGACATGAGGAATCTTAGTACCACGTCTAAATTCCAACCAGGTGTAGCCAAACGACGCTCCTTCGTGGTCTCAAAAGACTTAAGGAGGTCCTGTAGATCTTTATTGTTGGAAAGATCCAAACCTCTGTGACGGAAGACTGTTGCCAACATGCTTCTGTAACCCTTGATAGTGGGAGCTGAAAGAGATCGTTCTTTCCTCAGGTATAAAAGGAAGTCAGCTATTTGAGTTACAGAGGTACTGGTCGAGGATACAGATACTGACTTGCACCAGTTTCGGAAGACTTCCCACTTCGATTGGTAGACTCTAAGGGTGGATGTCCTCCTTGCTCTAGCAATCGCCCTGGCTGCCTCCTTCAAAAAGCCTCTAGCTCTCGAGAGTCTTTCGATAGTCTGAAGGCAGTCAGACGAAGAGCGCGGAGGCCTTGGTGTACCTTCTTTACGTGTGGCTGACGTAGAAGGTCCACCCTTAGAGGAAGAGTTCTGGGAACGTCCACTAGCCATCAAAGTACCTCGGTGAACCATTCTCTCGCGGGCCAGAGGGGAGCAACTAACGTCAACCTTGTCCCTTCGTGAGAGGCGAACTTCTGCAGTACCTTGTTGACAATCTTGAACGGGGGGAATGCATATAGGTCTAGATGTGACCAATCTAGGAGAAAGGCATCTATATGAACTGCTGCTGGGTCCGGGATTGGTGAGCAATATATTGGGAGCCTCTTGGTCACCGAGGTTGCTAAGAGATCTATGGTTGGCTGGCCCCATGTGGCCCAAAGTCTCTTGCACACATCCTTGTGTAGGGTCCATTCTGTTGGAATGATTTGTCACTTTCGACTGAGGCAATCTGCCATGACATTCAAGTTGCCTTGGATGAACCTCGTTACTAGCGAAATGTTTTGACCTTTTGACCAGGTGAGGAGGTCCCTTGCGATCTCGTACAACGTCATAGAGTGGGTCCCTCCTTGCTTGGAGATGTACGCCAAAGCCGTGGTGTTGTCCGAGTTCACCTCCACCACTTTGCCTTGAAGGAGAGACTTGAAGCTTTTCAAGGCCAGATGAACTGCCAGTAGCTCCTTGCAGTTGATATGCATTGTCCTTTGACTCGAGTTCCAAGTTCCCGAGCATTCCCGACCGTCTAATGTCGCGCCCCAGCCTGTGTCCGATGTGTCCGAGAAGAGAACGTGGTTGGGAGTCTGAACAGCCAGGGGCAGACCCTCTCTGAGGCTGATACTGTCCTTCCACCAAGTCAGGGAAGACTTCATCTTCTCGGAAATGGGGATCGAGACCGCTTCTAGCGTCTTGTCCTTTTTCCAGTAAACAGCAAGGTGATATTGAAGAGGACGGAGATGTAGTCTTCCTAACGATACGAACTGTTCCAGGGATGATAGTGTCCCTATCAGACTCATCCACTGCCTGACTGAACATCGTTCCTTCTTCAGCATGTTCTGGATGCATAACTGGGCTTGGGCTTGTTCTGGGGGCCGACGGAAAAGCCCGAAAAGCTAGACTGTGAATCTCCATCCCTAAATACACAATAGTTTGGGATACTTGAGACTTTTCCAAATTGACAAGGAGACCCAATTCCTTGGTCAGATCTAGAGTCCACTTTAGATCCTTCAGACAGCGACGACTGGAAGAAGCTCTTAGAAGCCAGTCGTCCAAATAGAGGGAGGCTCGGATGTCCGCTAAATGAAGGAATTTGGCTACATTCCTCATCAGCCTCGTAAACACAAGAGGAGCTGTGCTTAGGCCAAAGCACAGGGCTTGAAACTGGTAGACAACCTTTTCGTAAACAAATCTCAGAAAAGGTTGGGAGTCTGGGTGGATGGGGACGTGGAAGTATGCGTCCCTTAGGTCTAAAGAGACCATCCAGTCTTCCCTTCTGACCGCTGCTAGAACGGACTTTGTGGTCTCCATGGAGAACGTCTGCTTTGTGAACAAGACATTCAGCGCACTGACGTCTAGCACCGGCCTCCACCCTCCTGTCTTCTTTGCCACTAAGAAGAGACGGTTGTAGAAGCCCGGGGTTTGATGGTCCAGGACTTTGACTACCGCTCCCTTTTCTAGTAAGAGAGACACTTCCTGTTTCAATGCTCGTCTCTTGTCTTCCTCTCTGTACCTGGGAGAGAGATCGATGGGAGACGTTGCTAGAGGGGGTTTTCGTACAAACGGGATCTTGTACCCCTCTCTGAGCAACTTCACAGATTGTGCATCTGCGCCTCTCTTCTCCCAGGTCTGCCAGAAGTTCTTGAGTCTGGCTCCCACTGCTGTCTGAAGAAGCTGGCAGTCAGACTCTGCCTTTAAAGGACTTGGTTCCTTTCTTCTTTCCACGTCTCCCTTCGGCACGAGCACCTCCTCTGCTGGAGGCTCTGCCACGAAAGGGCGGAATAAATCGGGACGCTGGAGTGTCCATCCTTGGTCTAGCTGACAAGGTAGGCAAAGGGGTGGCTTTGCGAGCAGAGGACGCAACCAGATCATGAGTATCCTTCTGTATCAAAGAAGCAGCAATCTCCTTAATCAGGTCCTCTGGAAAGAGGCACTTAGAAAGAGGAGCAAACAGAAGTTCGGATCTTTGGCAAGGTGTAACTCCAGCTGACAGGAAAGAGCAAAGGTTCTCACGCTTCTTGAGGACTCCGGACACAAACGATGCTGCAAGCTCATTAGACCCGTCACGTACGGCCTTGTCCATGCAGGACATGATGAGCAAGGAAGTTTCCTTCTCTGTCGGAGAGATCTTCCTGCTAAGAGCTCCCAGACACCAGTCTAAAAAGTTGAAGACCTCGAAGGCTCTAAATATCCCTTTCAAAAGGTGGTCTAGGTCCGAAGATGACCAACATATTTTTGAGCGTCTCATGGCTAGCCGGCGGGGAGAGTCTACCAGACTTGAGAAGTCGCCCTGGGCAGAGGCAGGAACTCCCAAGCCGAGAACTTCTCCCGTGGCATACCAGACGCTCGATCTAGAAGAGAGTCTAGCAGGGGGAAACGTAAAGGCTGTCTTCCCTAGACTCTTTTTGGATTGCATCCATTCTCCTATCACTCGTAAAGCTCTCTTGGACGAGCGTGCGAGGACGAGTCTAGTAAAGGCAGGCGAGGATGACGGCATACCTAAAACAAACTCTGACGGAGGAGAGCGCGGAGCCACAGACACAAACTGGTCCGGAAACATCTCTTTGAACAGAGCTAAAACCTTCCTAAAGTCCAAAGAGGGTTGCGTGGACTTAGGCTCGTCAAGATCCGAATGTGGTTCATCAACGTGTGCAGCACCATCATCATCCGAAAGTCCATCATCCGAGTATTGAGGAGGAAGCGGCAATGGAGTAGGTAACGGCTGGTTAGCTGAGTCCGGTCGCACGGGTGCATTCGTGACTGAGCCGGACGCAACGTCATGGAACTGTTGCCCAGTCTGTGAGCTGGCAACAACCATAGCAGCGCGGGGACGCACAGCGTCTACTCCAGACTGTCTAGCCTGATGTGGGTGACCAGTGGCAACCACACTGGGTTGCAGAGGTTGACGCACCGCGTCAAAACAAAACAACTCTGACGGTTGTTGTACCTCGCGAACGTCAACGGAAGGCTCCATGCGTCGCTGAACGTCAACATGCGGCTGGCAGGGCACACTGGAACGCATGGGTGGCGGAACTCTCTCAACTGGAGTGCGCAAGAAGGTCGCCTCAGCGTCCACAGGACGCACAACCGAGTGTGTGGCTGGTTGTAGGCAAGAGGCTGTACTAGCTGGTGCAGCAGCAACCTTCTCCGCACGCAAGTCCTGCATCAGAGACGTTAACTGAGACTGCATGCTCTGCAGCAAAGACCACTTAGGGTCTGCAGGAGCAGGTGCGGCGACAGACGGTGTAACTGTCTGAGGCGGTACCGCTTTGCCTCTCTTAGGAGGTGAGCAGTCATCGGAAGACTGCAGCGAGTCCGAACTGACCCAGTGGCTACAGCTGGGCCGTTGGACTTGCGCGGAAGGGACCGACTTGCGTTTTAATGGTCGTGAGACCTTGGTCCATTGTTTCTTGCGAGAAACACCTTCCGAAGACGAGGAATAAATGGGCTCTCTCGTCTTTGTGCGGCAGGGGCGATCTTGGGAAGATGCGCCCGGTACCACGGAGGGAACGTCTGTTCGCTGATTAAAGCCTCTCGAACCCATTGGTCGTACGACATTGCTTCTCCCCTGGACTTGGGAGCTTGCAAGAGGTCCCGGACTAGGAGGACGACAGGCACGAACAGACGAACCCTCAAGCGCAACACTATCCACAACACTATCACTCACTTTAACACTTCCCACTGCACTTTTACACTTCAGCTCCTTGACGTCCGCCATGAGCTGGTTACGGTCACTAGCCAGGGACTCAACTCTCTCACCCAGAGCTTGGATGGCACGCATCATATCAGCCATCAAAGGTTCCTGAGTGCCAGAAGGGGGATTAGGAGCAACCACTACAGGGGAAGGAATAGGTTGTGGGGCATGAGGAGAGGAAATTTCAACAGAACGAGAGGAACTTCTCCTTACTCTATCTCTCTCTAGCCTACGTGTATACTTTAGGAATTCGATAAAATCGAATTCCGAAAGCCCAACGCATTCCTCACATCGATCTTCCAATTGACAGGTTTTATCCCGACAATTGGAACAAACAGTGTGAGGGTCGATAGAGGCCTTCGGAAGACGCCTTGAACAGTCCCTAGCATTACACTTCCTAAATTTTGGGACTTGAGAAGGGTCAGCCATTTTGAATTGGTCAAAGGGGAATTCAAAAACTATCCAAAGTCATCAACAAATAATCCGTAATCAAAAAAAGAATGCAAGGATTTATTGAAGAGAAAGCCTGCACAGCGAAAGCTCAAAACTAGAATAGTGTACTTCACCAAATAGTTGTGAAAACAAATCCAGTTAGCAACAGCGAATTAGTAGGTCTTGCCGGTAGCACGACGGAGAGAAAATTGAGTTCTTTGTTTACAATGAGTACTGGGTATCTGGACGACAGATGGCGCTGTTGAAGTACACCCCCTACCTGTATAGCGATCGCTGGCGGATTTTTTCCGTAGAGTTTTCTGTCGAGCAGCAGAGCTGCAGCTATTATAATCACCGGCTAAGTTAAATATTGAAAATGTTTATTTCTAAAAAAAAAAAAAAAAAAAAAAAAAAAAAATTTTTTTTTACAGCACCTACAGTACTGCCATTTTACAATCATCAGAGACCCTATGAACTTTGATAGCAATTCACTACTTATAATATTACTATGAACATATATTGATGGAATTTATCTAGAAATACAGTGAAAGCTCCTTAATCAGTGATTCAACAACAGCTGATTTGACTATCTGCTAACTATTGATACAAGTGCAAAAAATATATGCTGAAAAATTACATATACTCTGCTGCTAAATCGTGGAGCATAGAGTCAAATTTTTTAAAGCACATCATTACATCATCACTAATTAGAGCAAGCTGTTGTAATGTCATGCCTCCTAAATGGGCTTCAAGCAAAGGGAATATTGGATCAAAGGCTAGAAGCATCTCCCATTCTTCCTTCATTTCTATTTCCTTTTCATTTATCTTTTAGATTCTATTATTCATATATTTTTACTATTTCTTTCAGTCTACATTTATACCTTATACTCTTCCTTAATTATATATCTCTTCCATAACATCCTTATTCCCTTTTACAGTATTAATTTCATTCAATGCAAATACTGTATAAATGAATTCATTGCATAAAATTCTATATGGATTTCTTTCCCCTTATCTTTCACTAAATGAAACAGCTGTTTGCTATCGAAATATTTTTCTATAACTCTTATTTGTAATGAAATAAAGTTCTTTAAAGATATAATGAGAACATGATAAATGTTAAACTCTACTCAACATTTCTCTTCATGTCTAATATAAACACAGCAGTCAGAACCACATTTAGAATAAAAAGTTGACTTTGAAATTGAGTAACTTTAAGAAGCTAACAGACTTTAAAGGCAATATTATTTTTGGTTTCCCTGATTACAATTTGGATACAGGTAGTCATCGACTTAAGACTTATGCGACTCAAGACTACAGTATTAAAATTTACAACCACTTTTTTCACAGTGGTGACATCACAACTATGTCGGAAATATACCCTGTACACTAATAGGATAAATATTTCTTTAAAAATAATCTATTTTCTTTGATCAAAAATTAATTAATTTCTCTTGGTATGTTAGCATTTTCTTTTATTGATGATATACATTATCTATTCTAAAGAGAAAAATACATTAAGATAAGTTTTAATACAGTATTTGCTGAATTCACATCGTATGTCTTGTGATGTCATATTTTGGGCGTAAAGTGAGCAGGTAAATCAAGGGATTTCCTTCCAATAGGCTACCAAGTAATATTACCATTCCCATTATCAAAATGTTGAGTTACAATACAAAGTAGTTCATGGGTCTGTATTGGCTGTTGTGAGTTCACTTAATGTAAATTTGACTAGTTTTACTTTATTTGTTACTTCTCTGATAAAAGATTACAGTAATATTCATCTAATGAAAGTAAACTAATAAGACAATTTTTTCTTTTTAAATATATTTTCTTTTATATTATAAAAATGAAATAATTTCTTAAAAGAAAACAGAAAGAGTATTCCTTTGTCGAGTTCACGCCATGACTGTGATGACTTCATATTACTGCCAGAAGGCAAGCTGGAAAACCGAGTGATTTCCTTTCGATACGTTACCAAGTAATCTTATTATTCCCATCATCAAAACATCGAATAATGATACCAAGAATTTCTGTGATCTGTATCCGTTTTAATGATTAAACTACTTATCGTAAGTTTAAGAAAAGAAGTGCTGTAAGCCTAGTGACATCATATTTTTGGTTGAAAGAAAGCTGGCAAATCGAGCGATTTCTTTTTGATGTGTTAACGAGTGATATTATTGTTCCTATTATCGAAACATCGAGTAATGATACTAAGAATTTCTAATGATGTCTAAAGAAATATGAAGATTTAACAATAAAATAAAAATGTAAATAAAATATGCAGAGAAAGAGAATATATTCATGTGATAAATAATATATGGCTATAAATGAACTGTAGGAAAACTGTGGTATCCTATAACATATCGAGGCTGATGTAATATCAATTATGAAGATACAGTATTTTGAATAAGTTCAGAAATAATCCAAATGATACTCTTTGTCATTCATATGTGCACATTTCTCGATACAGTAGCAGCACCTTGAGATTAGCTGATTGCAACCAAAGGTAAACAACAACAAAAAAAAAGCAATAATTGTAGATTGTTAAAATGATCCTGATATTGATATACAGTGAACCCTCGCTACTTCGCGGTTCGACAATCGCGGATTCACCACTTCGCGGGGTTTTCCCATAACCCATATATATATACATATCGCGGATTTTCCGGAAAATTCGAAAATACCGCGAAATCTGAAGATAACCAAATACGATATTTTGTTACCTGTAATTCCATTAATACTGTAATTAGTAATATCTGCTCTTACTGATTGTTCATTGCATTACATATGATATATAATTCAGCACAGAAAGAAATAAAACACGAAAAGAGAATGTGATCATACGATAATTCAGTACGTAGTAAAATTAAATCGAACATGAAACGCAAATCAGATGCAGTCATACCATATTAGAATGGTGTGTACTGTAATGGATGTGCTTCTTTTCCATGAATCTTTTGTATGTATACGTACGTAGTACAGTACTGCATCCAATAATATTCTTTGTTGCAAAAATCACATTTCGAATAAGTACTGTAAGCGTACGAGAGAGAGAGAGAGAAAGAGAGAGAGAGAGAGAGAGAGAGAGAGAGAGAGAGGCGTAAAATAGCGTACGTACGTAAATTTTTATTATTATTGTTATTATTATTATTATTGTTGTTGTTGTTAATAAAATTATTATTGTTATTATTATTAATCATTATTATTATTATTATTACTGTACAGTATTATTATCATTATTTATTATTATTACGGTATTGTACTTAATCTACGTACGTTCAGTATGCGCGGGGCATCTTCTATGAGTAACCAACGCACCATGTACTGTAAGACGGGTTGTGATTGGTTCAAGCGCTGATAGATGACGAATCAAAACTCAAGTTTTGTTATCTAGCCTGTGATTGGTGTTTTGCCCGCATCTTCAACTTCCAGCATCACAGTTCTCGCGGGTCTGCATCGTTCACTTTCTCTTTCCGCGTATTGCTGAGTAGACGTTCTTAACTTTGTGAAGTTTAATCTGTGCTGTGTGCGACTGTTTTAAGTTGAACTTTCTGTTAAACCCTACTGTACAATGCCTCCCAAGCCTTCTGCTTCTACTAAGGCTGGTAGTGAGCCTAAACAGCACCGAAAGATGATGACGATTGCTGAGAAGGTGACGCTTCTCGATACTATGTTAAAAGACAGTAGAAGTTACGCGGCCGCAGACCTCGAAGACCTGACGAAATCGGGCAGTGAAGACAGTGAAACACAGGAAGAGTTCCAAGAAAATGTCGAAGAAACGGTCTTAAAATTAGAACGGCTTGCCAAGCTCTGCAATCTTGCGAATGAGGTGAAAGAAATGTCGCAAGAGTGGGACGAGGATATGGTTCGTTCTGTACAATTCTGCACCAAGATCGATGAACACATGGCTCCCTACAGGATGCTCTTGCGAAAGAAGAAGCAGCGGCAGCAACTTCCGATCACAATGCCCTCAGAAGAAATTGAAGAAGTGTCTCAGGAAGAAGTTGAAGAGGTGTCCCAGGAAAAGACACCTCCGTCTGAAGAGACGTAAAATACTACAGTATTATTGGCTGCACAGTAGAAGACATCATCAGCTTCATCATCATCATTTCTACTGTGCAGCAAATTCATCGCCATCATCATTCAAGTTTTTCTTGAACTTCTTTCGTGGTGAGTACAGTAACAATCTTTATTTTTTACTTAAACATTTTAATATTTGTGTCTGTTTTATAGTTTAGTACTGTATGCATTAAGTTAAAGGGAAGGTTTTAAAAGCCTATCATATTTTTTTTGTTTAAAATTTACATTTACGTACGTAAAACAATCTCTCTCTCTCTCTCTCTCTCTCTCTCTCTCTCTCTCTCTCTCTCTCTCCTCTCTCTCTCTCTCTCTCTCTCTTCTCTCTCTCTCTCCTCTCTCTCTCTCTCGTAAATTGTTTTCCTGCTTTGCTACGTACAGTATGTACTGTATGATTTTATATAGATACGGTAAATAATATTTGTAATAACATATTTTGTAAATGCTTTTACTGTAAATATCATTATTTATCACTATCATCATGCGCGTTAAATGCCTTCTTTGTTCTGAGCGTGGTTGTTTACTGAGCGTACTTTATGACGCCGTCGTTTCAGGTGGCGTCATAAAGAAAAACATTTCATTTGGAAGTCCTAAGGAAAATTAAGTAAAACATTGGTAATAACAAAATCAACATACAGTACTGTATACATCAATATAATCGATGCAAAAACTAACCTATACATATATGTGTACAGTACACTAAATGAGTTTGTTTCTTCATTATGATCAGAGATAAACGTAAACAAAACATTGGTTGCCATTTTTTATCGTGCTTTTTAGGTGTTTAGGAAACGCATGATATAAAATCGCCTTTAATATTTGTGCCTGTTTTAGTTTAGGGTACTGTAGTACATGCATTAAGTGTTCTGTACATTAAAGGGTAGTTTGTTAACAGTACTACGTACAAGGGAAGGTTTTAAAAGTCCGAATATACATGTTAAATAAATAGGTAAATATGGTGTCAATACTTCGTGGATTTTCACCTATCGCGCCCGCGTCTGGAACCTATCTACCGCGATAAATGAGGGTTCACTACAGAATACAAACATGCTTTGAAAAAGCATATGATATCCTATCAATCAAGAAAATTATATAATGATATACAGGAAGAAAATATTGATGAAACATAACTAAGATTATTACAGTTTCATGACACAGCAGAATAAATCTGCAGAAATTTCACATTTTAAGTTCGACATACGTCCAGCTTGAGTTACAACTAGTTTCTCAGTCCCTATCTCAGTCGTAAGTCGACAACTATCTGTATTGAAAATCACAAATTTCTAAAGTAATTTGTATTTTTTCTAACAACACAAACCTGAGTCCTTTAATTGGAATATATTTCAGAGTAGCTGGAACTTGGCAAATAAAATTTATAATGAGGTGTCGGTAGTTAATGGTGGGGGGACAGGGAAGACGCACTAAACACCCACCCCCTCCCTAGCCACTTTGACCTTAAACCTAGGAATTGTGGGGTCCTTGAGGCAGAAAGTGTACCTTAAAGAACTCAGGTATGCATAGTTGGGAAAAATACAAATTACTTTAATTCAATAATTTGTGATTTGTTCAAACGTGAGTATTAACCCTCGTTCTTTAATGGGAGAGTTATCTTAAAGGGGAGAAATCCTTTAACAAACTAGTTGGTTTACTTTCTCAGGAATTGTCAAGGCACTTTGGCCTTGAATAGGAGCAAAGGTAGTGACTCATGTCAACCTTCTAATGATCTGGACATGATGATGAGGCAGGTGTTAGGCTAGGTCACTACCATGGAATGGTAGAAAGTCAAAGAAGAACCTATATACATGTTGGAAATATGTTGTTTAATTGTATGGTCATATGAGAACATGGGTCCTCAATCTGTCTATTCTCTTACCAGATACTTCTAAACATAGTTCTTGCTGAGAAAAGTTGCACAATCATGTGGTTTGCATGTAATTTTTGGGCTCAAGCCATGGCGTCCTGATGGAAGGTTCCTTTTTGGTAGCTTCCTTGGGTATAAGACTACTAAGATATTCCCAGAGAATTTAACCACAGGTTATCACAGAATTCTAACTTCTGGAGCGAGTATCTCAAAGGTTTCCCTTTAAGACATCGTAATACAACAGGGGACGCGCATGTCTGAACGCGCCACATAGCTATCTTCACCCCGAACAGAGTTAATGCTTCGGTGTGTAAGGACTGAGAATAGCTGGGAGCCGTTCCACAGCTAATCTCACTCGTGGCTACTACTGATACTCGAGACGTAAACAAACGGACGCCATTGCTCTAATGACGTCACGCCCGTCTTCATCCTTTGTTTAGTAGCTGCCCTACTTAGACGGATTTTCCCTGTGTTAACTTTATCGTTTTGCATCTTCGCTATGTCGTTACCTTCAGCCTCGCCTTCTTCTGGAAAGTTGAGTACAAGGTTCCAGTATTGTTTAATTAAGCTCTGGCCGTAAAGTAAATATTACTTTTCGAGATAATTGCTGTTTTGTGGCAGAGCTGTGCCTCTACCGGACCCGCCATTTTATGGCGTCGTTGTTGTTATGCATGTCTTATTTAGTTAGCCACAACAACGTTTCCGGCATTATATACTAATCGAATACATTAGTTTATTTAGTCTTCATAGCTAGGAACTTTTATATCGTGTTTAGACGCTTTTTATCGGTCATCGATTGACCTCATACCAGTCGGCTACTATAGCCCCCAGGCCAGGAGCCTACATACAAGTGTTCATGCATGATTTATTAGTGATCCTAGACTAAGTTATGAAGATAGTGGCATTATTATTTTACAATACTTTTGACAGTGATGCAAATGTTTTCGCCTTCAGGGACCATATAGGGGATAGGCTAGTCAGTGACTCTTTCTAGCCTAACCTAATGTTAGGACCCCTATATGCTTCCTTCATCCCCTGCCTTGGCATTCCCTCTATTTAGCCTTGATTCCTTTTCTGAGTAAAGGGATTAATTGTCTAATAGAGTATATATCGCCTCTCTGTCCTCCCTAAAGGAATGAACCCCCTTTAGGGCTGCGTCCGAGAGTGAGGTTAGGCTAGCCTACCTCTATGGCTAGGATAGTCTATGACTTTCCTGCGATAGCGATATGTCTTCTTCCTTTCCTAGTTCAGGACTCTTAGCCCTGTTCTAGGTTAGGTTAGGAAGGTTTCTCTGTTCCATGCTGAAACTGTACTCTTGCACCGTTTTAGCTGATCTGCCTGATCTTAGGTTAGGGAGTGTCCTCCCTTTCCTTAGTGGCCGCTCTGGTACAGAAACCCTTCCTGGGAAGACTTCTCTCTTCTCCCTCCCCACCTATCTCTTGTATAGCCTAGCCTATGCTTAGGTTAGTTTATACTCATCTGTCCCCTGTCCTACAACTCCTCCTTAGGGTGGAAGAGTAGGGCTACCCGAGCTTCCTTGTGCAGTCCGCTCTGGTACATATACCTTCATAGTGTCCTATAAGGTTAGTTACCAGTATAGTTCTGCATATGGGAGTCTCCCCCCCCCCTTGGGTGTTCCCTAGCCCTCCCTTGGGCTACCTTGCTCCCGGTCCCTAGTGACCCCTGCTCATGGATGTTAGAGCCTGCCTCTATCATGGGTACTCCCCCTCAGGGAGGGGGAGGGATGTCTGGAATCCTGATGGTACTTCCTACATCCCTTCCCCCCTCCCCCCTGTCTCTCTCCCTATCCGGGTGCCGGTCTCTTGCCGCCTCTACTGTCGGCAATACCTGCCTCCTACTTGGTGACTCTCCCTAACCTTGCCGCCAGCCCCCCCGTGTACCGAGGGACTGCCGACTGCCGCCGGCTACTACCGGCGGCTCTCCTACTCCTATCTAGTCGTCCGCTTGCCGGTCGACCGCCGGAGTGCCGGCATATACTGCCGGCAACCCGATACAGCCTTTACCATCCTTATCCCAGTCACCAACCTGGCATCCTCCGACTGCCGGAGCCGCCGCTCCCTGCCGGCGTGCCGCCGTTGTGCCGGCGGCCGCCATCCTGGTATTTAACTGACTTTGAAAATTGTCTGTCCTAATGCCAGAATCTATGCTGGAGCGAGCTCCGGCATGCCGGCGGCTTGCCGGATGCCCCGGAGGCGTCAAGAATACTTGCACCCCCTTACTGTAGCTATCATAAGACTATGATAGCCCTATATCGCAAACAGATAAGCTGCTTCTGCTATTAAGATCAGTACCTAGTACTGCTCTATTAGTGATCATGCTGTCTCTTTGCATTCTTCTAATTCCAGCATGCTATGTGCATCTTAGCGCGGCTGGTTGCCAGAAGCAGTTACCTTTTAAATGAGGCCTTCTGGCCCTTAACTGGGAACCGAATGAATTCGATCCCAATCTTGTCCTTGGTTTTTTCCATGGAATTCCAAAATACTTGGAATTCTAGGAAACTATATCCAGTGCCCTCGGTCATTTGGATTATCCAGGGACCAAGCTTATGGCAACCAGCCGGGCGAGATGCATGGAGCATGTTCTCCTTTACTATTTTCATTCTCTATGCATCACACCTTCTATAAGTTAAAATTAATGATTAATATTAACTTAGTTTAAGAGCCATTCTTATGACTCCCCCATACTCATTTTCTCTTTCTTCCACAGGAGGAGCAGATGAAGTGTGATTTCGCCTTCTGCGCTGTGAAACGCCCGCAGTTTTACGGGCATACGGCTTGCAGGACTCACGCCCCTTGTGCAGACAAGAAAGGGGATTTGAAGTTTTGGAATCCACTGGATTGTACGGTCTGCCAGGCCCACCTAGTTGAGGCCTTCCATAACCCTCCTTCAGCGGAGGTTAGAGACATTTCTCGTGAAAAGCTGCGCAAGTGGGTGCGTGGCTTCCAGAAAAATGCTACCGGACCGTACCTGGCCACCGAAGAACTGAGGTCACTATTGTTCCCTAAGGCCTCCCCTGACTCAGTGGTACCCAAAGATATGATCCCCACTGTCCAAATTACGGTGGAACCTGATGTGGTCATGGCTCAGTCCATGCACGAGTGCCGTTTAGATTCCGAGGATGATGAACAGATTTCAGACGTCTCGGAAGACACGGAGAAGACGCTCATGGCTCAAGGAGCCGAAGAGGACGAAGACAAGGTGGAGTACACCGAGTCGGAGCTAGAAGCTGCTCCCTCGTCCATCCCCCCTCCTACTCCTACACCGACGGAAATGTCTATTACGTCTACCTCCTCGACTCCGGATCCTTCTTCTTCTACTCAAGAACTGATCCGGCTGATTAGAGCCGTCATGGACGACAGGCTGAAGGAGAACCAGGAGTCCATCAGGTCGATGATAGGATCCAGAGAGCCGAAGAAGATTTCGGTCAAGGATCTCCCCGCTTGCTCTCATGCCAACCCGTGGAGGTATGCAGAGCATATGGTTATTGCGACCGGCAGGATCTTTGTCAGTGATAAGATCGGCACGGTCCCTTTGGAAGATGTGGAGTTCTTCCCAAGCTTTGAGGCCTACCCGGACTGTTACGTCCGGCTTCGTTCCGAACCTGCCTCGAAGGAAGAGACCGAACCTAAAGAAGAGATAGTGTTCGATCTCACAAAGGCCCAGGCTATGCTAGCCTCCGCATTTAAGAGTAGAGGCTTTACCTGCTCTAAGCTTCCGGCTTTGAGCAAGAAGCACCCTACGTATGTTGCACCTGACACTGCGGTTCTTCCATTCTTGGAAAAGGCCTTAGCTGCATGCCTTAAAGCGGCGGAAGAAGGGAAACCCTGCCCTGCACTGGAGGAGTGCAGACCCTTCTCCATCGTGACCCCCCCTGACGCTCGACACTGGAAAGATGTTCAGCATACTTTCGTCGTGGGAAGGCTCGATCCTGACGTCGCCGGACGTCAGTTTAATGAAGACCTCCCTAAGCTCAACGATCACCTCCTTCGCCGGGAACAAGACACGAAGGAGAGGCTTGCGGCATCTCTTTCTCATCAAGTCCAACTGGAAGTTATGGCCTGTGACACTAGAGTACCAGATCACTACATGGTACTCTCCAAATCCCACTTACTGACGGTAATGAAGGACTTGTACCACTTCATAAAGGCTCGAAGAGCCTGTCGTGAATTCGTGTTTGCCGGTGCCACCGTGAAACACGAACCCCGGAGGCTGATTTCCTCCAACATCTGGGGAAAGCACCTGTTTCCTTCTGACCTTGTGAAGGAAATAACTGACAGAGCCGCCACGGAGAATAGGAACCTTCTCCACAAGTGGGGCATGTCCAGGAAAAGGAAACCCTCTCAGGACGACGGACCTCAGCCTAAGAGGAAACCTCAAAAGTCAAAACCCCAGCAACGTCAGCAAAGACGTCAGTTTCCGGGACCCGCTACCTCCCAAGTGGTTGCCCAACCACAACAGACCTTTCAATTGGTCCCCCAACCGGTGTTGTCACAGTCACCGGTCTTCACCCCTGCCTTCGAGCAACAGTCAACTACCTTTCATGCCAAAGGTAGAGGCTCATTCAGGGGTGCAAGCAGAGACGCATCTCGCCGTCCCTCCAGAGGTAGAGGAGGAAAGGGAGCTAGCGGCCGAGGCAACAAGCCCTCGGGACACCAGAAGCAATGAAGTGCTTCCGGTGGGAGGAAGACTCCGCCAATTCCAGGATCGTTGGACCTTCGATCCCTGGGCACACAGCATCATCAAGAACGGTCTAGGCTGGAGTTGGACGCAACCACCCCCAATCTTCCAGCAGTTCTTCCAGCAATCAACCCCCCTTCTGGAAGAATATGTTCTAGACCTCTTGAACAAGAAGGTGATAAGGAAGGTAAAGTCCACCAGGTTCCAAGGGAGACTGTTTTGTGTTCCCAAGAAGGACTCAGACAAACTCAGAGTCATTCTGGACTTATCCCCCCTCAACAAGTTCATAGAGAACAACAAATTCAAGATGCTGACGCTTCAACAAATAAGGACCCTTCTGCCTCAAGGTTCCTACACGGTCTCTATAGACCTGGCGGATGCCTACTGGCACATTCCAATGAACCATCACGCTTCCTCCTACCTAGGATTTCGACTCCAAAGGAAAAGCTACGCCTTCCGGGCCATGCCCTTCGGCCTCAATGTGGCCCCTCGGATCTTCACAAAACTGGCGGATGCCATAGTACAACAGCTCCGCCTAAGAAACGTCCAGGTGATGGCCTACCTCGACGACTGGCTAGTCTGGGCTCCATCGCCCGAAGAGTGTGCAAAGTCTTGCAACGAAGTTACCCAGTACCTAGAACACCTGGGATTCAAGATCAACGAGAAAAAATCTCGCCTCTCTCCAGCTCAGAAGTTTCAGTGGTTGGGAATCCACTGGAATCTTCAGTCACACCGCCTTTCCATCCCCCAGAAGAAAAGGAAGGAAATAGCAGGGTCTGTCAAGCGACTACTGAAATCCAAACGCATTTCAAGACGACAGCAGGAACGAGTTCTAGGCTCTCTACAATTCGCCTCAGTGACAAACCCAGTGCTTCGTGCACAGCTAAAGGATGCCGCGGGAGTCTGGAGACGCTCGGCATCCATCGCTCGAAGAGACCTCAAGAGACGGCTTCCAAACAGACTACGACGCCTCCTAAAGCCGTGGTCGGAAGAAAAGGCCCTGAAAAGGTCCATTCCTCTCCAACACCCTCCTCCATCACTCAACATCCACACGGATGCCTCACTGGAAGGTTGGGGAGGTCACTCCCACCAGAAACAGGTTCAAGGTACCTGGTCTCCACTATTCAAGACGTTCCACATAAACATCTTGGAGGCCATGGCGGTCCTTCTAACTCTGAAGAAGTTATCCCCGCCGCCCTCGATCCACATCCGTCTAACCCTAGACAACTCGGTGGTAGTTCGTTGTCTCAATCGCCAAGGCTCAAGATCGCCCAAGATAAATCAGGTGCTTCTCCCAATCTTCCGTCTGGCGGAGAAGAAGAAGTGGCACCTGTCTGCAGTTCACCTACAAGGATTCCGCAATGTGACAGCGGATGCTCTATCTCGGACAAACCCGATAGAGTCGGAATGGTCTCTAGACGCAAGATCGTTCTCCTTCATCTCTCACCAAGTCCCAGAACTTCAGGTAGATCTCTTTGCAACGAGCGACAACAATCAACTTCCTCTGTACATAGCCCCGTACGAGGACCCCAAAGCAGAAGCGGTGGACGCCATGTCACTGGACTGGAACAGGTGGTCCAAGATCTACCTGTTCCCTCCCACCAACCTTCTGTTGAAAGTCCTCTCCAAACTGAGAACCTTCAAAGGGACAGCGGCCCTAGTGGCTCCCAAGTGGCCCAGGAGCAACTGGTACCCCCTGGTCCTGGAGCTGCAGCCCAAGCTGATCCCTCTCCCGGGCCCAGTTCTCTCTCAACAAGTACAGAAGTCGACTGTCTTCGCTTCATCATCGAAAATCAAGGACCTTCATCTCATGATTTTCTCTCCCTTGCCGCAAAGAAGAGGTTTGGGATCTCGAAGAAAAGTCTAGACTTCCTAGAGGAATACAAGACCGAATCCACGAGACGGCAATATGAATCATCCTGGAGGAAATGGGTCTCCTTTGTCAAGGCAAAAAATCCTAAAGAAATCACAATTGATTTCTGTATGTCCTTCTTCATTCACCTTCATGGACAAGGATTAGCAGCCAATACGATTTCAACCTGCAAATCGGCCTTGGCTAGACCAATTCTATATGCTTTCCAAATTGATCTGTCCAACGACATCTTCAACAAACTACCAAAAGCATGTGCTCGCCTACGTCCAGCACCCCCTCCGAAACCGATCTCCTGGTCACTAGACAAGGTACTCCATTTCGCCTCCAACTTGGACAATGATTCATGCCCCCTCAAGGCTCTGACTCAGAAAGTTATATTTTTATTTGCTCTCGCTTCGGGAGCTCGAGTCAGCGAAATAGTGGCATTATCAAGAGAAGAAGGACACATCCTGTTTACCGATTCAGGAGAAGTGACCCTCTCCCCTGATCCGACGTTTCTCGCTAAAAATGAATTACCCACCAAAAGATGGGGCCCTTGGAGAATATGCCCCCTGAAGGAGGATGTCTCTCTATGTCCAGTAGAGAGTCTCAAGGTCTATCTTCGCAAAACTTCGAACTTTGGTGGAGGCCAACTCTTCAAAGGAGAAACATCGGGCAGCGACCTGTCACTGAAACAATTAAGAGCGAAAATCACCTACTTCATTCGCAGAGCGGATCCGAACAGTACACCCGCTGGTCATGATCCTAGAAAAGTGGCATCTTCTCTGAACTTCTTTCAGAGCATGGACTTTGAAAGCCTTAAAAACTTCACGGGCTGGAAGTCCTCGCGAGTTTTCTTTAAACATTATGCGAAACAAGTGCACGAAGTCAAACATTTTGTGGTAGCCGCAGGTAGTGTTATGAAACCTGCACCTAACTCTGCGTAGAACAGTGAGTTACTTGGGACTCTAACTCTTCGGGTGCCTATGTTGACCCTCGAGCGATTCATAGTGATGTCTAAAAACACTTAGTGCTTTTATAACCGTTCTTATCCCAGGTGAAATGTCATAGTGTCACACAAGTGCCGCATGCCTTGAGCATGATGTGTTATTTAAAGACTTGCGTTCCTCGAGAACGAGTACCTACTAATCCTGAAATTCCTTTTCAGATTCAAGAGCAAGCCTTTATTTCTATGTACATTATTATTACTGTAAATGAACTTTACTTTTGCTGTAAATTATTTAATTTCTGCATTGTGAAATAAAATTTCTATTTTATTACTTATGCGTCTCTTTCAGCTCCTACTTACTATGAAATACATACTGTCATAGTTTTATTTATTCCTCCTTTCTTATGGTTATGAAGAATTTAAGATGTTTAATCCTAAATTATATTCACCCTGACTAAGTAAGGTTCCTACACGAATACTTACTTCTGATAACCAAGAGATGAACTCTATACACAGTGCCCAACCACCACTGGTCTAAATTCAGAATGTTCCTATACAAATACCAAACATTCCGCTTCATCTCTAAGTTCTTCAAGTTCTTCTCTCAGGATGAATAGCCCTTCAATACCACTTTGACGTCGGCATAGCCCATGGGAACTTCCTGCCAAGGGGGGCAGGATACTTCGTTCCTATGGTTCTTTATCTAAGATTACTTTGCTGTTTTGTCAATGCCTAGGCACTTAATACTGGGGGAAAATCTACCACGATACATTGATTCTCTGGTACTCTTCCATCAGGACGCCATGGCTTGAGCCCAAAAAACGGATTTTGAGCGAAGCGAAAAATCTATTTTTGGGTGAGATAGCCATGGCGTCCTGATGGACCCTCCCTACTACTTCGTCCAGTTTTGTTCCCACCCTGTGCAACTGTATCATGGTGATGGGCAGCAACTGGCTTCAGGATGAAGACGGGCGTGACGTCATTAGAGCAATGGCGTCCGTTTGTTTACGTCTCGAGTATCAGTAGTAGCCACGAGTGAGATTAGCTGTGGAACGGCTCCCAGCTATTCTCAGTCCTTACACACCGAAGCATTAACTCTGTTCGGGGTGAAGATAGCTATGTGGCGCGTTCAGACATGCGCGTCCCCTGTTGTATTACGATGTCTTAAAGGGAAACCTTTGAGATACTCGCTCCAGAAGTTAGAATTCTGTGATAACCTGTGGTTAAATTCTCTGGGAATATCTTAGTAGTCTTATACCCAAGGAAGCTACCAAAAAGGAACCTTCCATCAGGACGCCATGGCTATCTCACCCAAAACTAGATTTTTCGCTTCGCTCAAAATCCGTTGTTTGGTCCACCAAATACCTGAGATTGATGCACCCTAAAATGGGGAAGAAAGACTCATGGCACAACAGCTATCTTAGACAAGATGCTTCTTGACATGTGAACGAGCTAGGTTTGAACAACTACCACCGGTTCAAGGAAAAAGGTATCTGGGAATC
Organism: Palaemon carinicauda; assembly: GCF_036898095.1. Taxonomy (NCBI): domain Eukaryota; kingdom Metazoa; phylum Arthropoda; class Malacostraca; order Decapoda; family Palaemonidae; genus Palaemon; species Palaemon carinicauda. The sequence goes on along the minus strand of NC_090738.1, from coordinate 21,890,565 downwards.
TGTGGGTACTCTCATAAGTAACTGGTAGCAAAAGTTATCTGTTGCAAACAGAATACAGTCTTCACAAAAAGTGCTTCTGATAGATTCTTCCTAAGAGCTGAGGTAGATCTAATATTCTGGCCTGGTGTGACTGAATCCAAGGTTGTCCTCTCATCCCCTTGTAGGAGTGTGAGTCCAATTGTTCCACTAAGCCAGAAAGAAAAGTTTTAGGATTTCTTTTCTTATTCCTTCTGCACTGAAGGAAGAGCTGTAGTGTCCCCCCTTTTCAAAGAACAGGAAGATTAATCATTCTGGTCCCCATTAGTTACCTTTGTAGGGAAGAGATGAAGGATTTAAGTCATGGCCAGCTGGATTCTAGGTCCTGGCCCAAAACAACTGAACCAAAATTATGGAAATCTTCTATCCTTCAGAAAAACTAATGACAAAGGAAAAGATATGCCATTTGACTACACACTTGGCCAGGTCTACCACATACTTAACTGGGTCTATTTAAAAAACCTGAAAATTTTTTAAAAGCTCCATGCAACTTGACCTCTATGGGACATCAAGACTATCCTCCTCCATGCTCCTCAAGAGTTCTGTCAATTCTCGTGTAAGCATTTTAATCGATGCCATAAAATGATGTAGGGATAATGTAATAATACCCTTACACCAGGACTATATCGATTGACCGTGTTCTCCTCAAAATGCTCTTCCCTAAAAGGTTCTTCCATAGCTTTATTGCATATTCTACTCCCAAGACTGCACCTGTTTGAGAAAGGTTTGTGAACGGAACCATAATGTAACTTTGATCACAAATAAAACCATTATCGGCCATTTTCACTACCAGGTGCTCTAACAAACTCTTTGGAAAGCTTGCAAAATAGTAGCACTCCAAGTATTTGTGGTTTGTTGAAAAGCAGGTACATTCCTTCCGTAGATCACATCCCATAGACAGTAGGACACTCAGGAGGTGCCTCACCCTTCATCTGCTACATCTGTGTACAAACGACTTTCAAGGGAGAGGAGTATTTACGACCAAGTTTGTTATGCAGCTACCAGGGTATATCTGTTACCACACAACCCAAAGGCCAAGGGCACATTGGTAGTTAACCAGTAAAGCTTCAGGATATATAGGAGCAATTGTTGAGGAGGCAGCTATGCGGAACTAGATTTCTCATCGACAAAGGAAGTCTCGGAAGGCTTTGTCAATGTTAATAAAGAAGGGCAGTGTAATAACAGTTGCTTTAACTCTGTTGCTGAGGAGGCCTCTATAGGTGTCCTATTAATGTATTCCCAGATATTCTAACATCTATTTGGGAGTACTAAAGAGCTTTTGCCGATATACAGTAATGCCTCACAATACCGAAATTAATTCATTATGGAGTGGCTTTCGTTTCGTGAAAATTTTGTGTTATGCGTCATATTTTACATGCAAATCACCCAATTCGTTCCAAACCCTACAAAAAATACCACATTTGAACCATTCAATATACCTAAAATAGCTGTTAATACCTGTAAATTAAGTAGTTACTAGAACACAATGTGTTAATAAATGGAAAACAATACAATACATACAGTACACTACTGTACATATACAAAACATACAGTACCATATGTACTGTACTATTATAGTTACCCTTACTAAATAGATACATTTCCTATTGCGTGAACATCCCCTTTTCTTTCTTTCTTTCTTTTAATTAGGAGACTATTTTATTCTCCGCCTTGCTGGAAAATCTCCATTTTTCTCATCATGAAAAATTTTTCACAATGCGAGTCAGAAAAATCTTCACATCTAGTTTCGTAGCGTGAAAATTTTGTAAGCAGATTTTTTCGTGAAGAGAGGTATGACTGTATCTAAATCTACAGCTCAGGACATGAGAAAGGAATTTTATCTCAATGCTTTCGTGGTTCTTGTGTAGGAGGGTAGAAAAGGGGCAATAGCAAAGTGTTGTGGTGGCCTGTTGGTAGCGTCCTTGCCTGGTCATTGCCAGACTGCGGTTCAAGTCCCGCTCAAACTCGTTAGTTCCTTTGGTCGCTGCAAACTCACCATCCTTGTGAGCTAAGGATAGGGGTTTTGGGGGTGCCTATAGATCTATCTGCTGAGTCATCAGCAACCACTGCCTGGCCCCTCCTTGGTCACAGCTTAGGTGGAAAGGGGGGTATGAGCGCTGATCATATGGTCAGCCTCTAGGGAATTGTCTTGCTTGATAGGACAATGTCACTGTCCCGTGCCTCTAAACCTTTGAACCCATCAGTAGACGAGTGCCAATTAAAAGAGCTCAAAAGAGACTAGAGTAACCACTTGTGTGATTGATTGATTGATTTAAAGTTTTCAGGCATCCTGACATCTAAGGTCATTGACGCCGAACCACTTGTGTGAACACTTGAGGAGTGGTAGCCAATCCAAAGCACGTCTTGAACTGGTAGCTACTTTTCTCAAAGATGCAGTGGAGAAAGCCTTTTGTAAGAGGGAGAGAATAGATTCGAGGGTACGTGTGCTTCAGGTTTACAGGGATGGCGTGGTCTTGATTCTTGTGATAGACCATACACTGCTATAATGTCTGTCCTGAATGGCGACTGAGGAACCAAGTAGGGAGACTGATGACTGGCCTCCAGTTCCCTGCCAGCTATTCAATTCGTAAGAGTAGACTGAAGGGGTTCGTAAACCTTCTTGGAAGAACCTCCTGTTGCCTCTGTTCCTGTCAGTAGGGGACGGGTTCTGGTAGATCACGGGTGATAACAATAAGCAGGTGTTGCCAATGTCATTCAACATCTTAACCAGCACATACCCACTCACAGGAACTGTAGGAAGTCATTGAATTCCTTAATGCTTTCTGCTTTAACTTCAGCTATCCAACTACCTGGAAGGCCAGATTGAGAGTGAAGGGACAGCACTGTCTGAGCTTTCCAGGGAAATATAAGCTTAAGAGGACCAAATTGGACATAAAGGTTGCAGGAGTCTTCATCAGAACCTCCTAAAGTCATTATACAGATCTTGGGATAGTTATCCTTGAAGGGCCTGGAATATTATTAGTTAATAGCTGATCGATGGAAGAGGAAACCTTCTTGCGCCTTCTTCCATGATTTCTGGTCCTTTTGTGGGGAACAAGCTGCAGCCGTCATAACAATGCACTCCATAAGGGATGTATGCTCTCCTTACTCCTGTGCAGCAAAGCATGAGGCAACTGTATTCTCTGCTCTCTGGGTTTTGAATAACCCTTGATGCAATTGAATGGTGCATGAAGCCTGTTCTTGGTGTTTGACTGGATTAAGTCCGTGTACTTCCTCATCCTTGGCCTTGACAAGCCATGCATAGTAGCAGAGTACGTGACTGTGACCGGCCAGCGATCAAACCTCGATGTAGTTCGGAGGTTGGCCATGGAGGTAGCTTACATGGCAGTGGACTAGGGTGTTGGGATGTTGTGTCCTCGCCTTGAGTCTCCATCTAAGTCTCTACCATTACTGTGGACTCGGCTGGTTTGATTGATTTGGGAGGGTGTCTCATAAAAGCCCAATAAATTAGGATCCTATCAATTTCCATAGTGCAAGAAATTGCTCTGCTTAGAAGTCAGAGTTGCCATACTTAGCTGACATGAAGGTCATTGTCTCTGGAATTCTCCAAAGGAGGAAGTCATAAGAAAGACCCAATCATCCTGCAGCAGGGTTCGCTAGCTCTGTCTCAAAGGAGGTCGGATAATAATAGTAGTTGTGGTACCCTATTGGAAACGTCACTGCTGTACAGGGGTTCAAGACCCATTCAAGCTTTAACTTTCCTGTAGTGTCTGTAACTTCACCATACTTGAGGGATTTGGGGGAGCCTATAGGCCTACCTGCTGAGTCACCATTTTGGGGGAGCCTATAGGCTTACCTGCTGAGTCATCATTTGGGGGAAGCCTTAGGCCTACTTACTGAGTTATCATTTGGGGGAAGCCTATAAGCCTACCTGCTGAGCCACCAGCAGCCATTATCTACCTCTTCCAGGTTGTAGCTTAGGGCAAAGGGCTTGGGCACTGATCATATGCATATATAGTAGTCTTAAACAAACAAACAGCTGTATTATATATAAACAAGATTTTGATGAAACTGATGTTTCACTTAACTGTATCCAATAATAATGCATGTAAAATTCACATATTAGAATCATATTAAGAAATAAAAACAGCGAATAAGAAATATTTTCCATTGTTTTTGTTTATGAGTTTTTGGATACTCCTCTCTATGCTTTTTGGATCAGCTGATTAAGGCAAACTTCCTTAGGGGTCTCTTATTTCCAAAACGAAACATTTAACGCTTAAATTATCATTTTATCATACTATGGTAATTTTATTCAAAATACTTTCCTCTTATACTGCATCTTATCTACCATCGAGTTTAATGGCATATCAAAGTTTACTGTACTGTAGTTTAATCCATGTTGCCGTTGCATGACAATTTACAGCTTTCAGGTTTGCTGAAATTACTTTTTTCTTCCAATTTGTAGTTTTTCCGCTAATTTGGTTTACCAATTCATAAGCCGAATACATCATCCAGCACTTGCTATAAACTCAGGAATTTCAAAAAGTCATATAGAAGATCGTGCAACAACAATTCACCATGAACATTGTTTTTGTCACCTTCAACTACAGCTTGTTGATTTTATTTGGTAGCACATATCCTTGATTTTTTTTCTCCAGAGTGAATAAAGGTACAATGTAAAAATATATCAGATCCTAATCCATGTAACTTTGTAACAAAACCAAGGGAATTATTTACGATTGTACTATATGATGATTGAAATGCAAGTAAAGCAGCTGTTATCATTCTATTGTTCGTCACAAAACCAGTTTTTTGTTCTTTTTCTATTGTGGCTGCATGCGTTTATGCACTGATTATAACATTACAAATGATACCTTCAACATTTCTTTTACTTTTTTTATAGATACAGATTATTAATAAAAAATTTGTAACTTTGAAATTTTGGTATGTAAATCGAAGTATGGGACATAATTGTTTTATTCATACCTTCGAAAATATGTTCATCAAAGCTTCGTATACCAGGGCACTGGTGTACAGTGATCATTTTTTTCTCTAAAACTCCCAATAAAGTCATGGATACCTGTTTTTCTTTAACTCTGAACACTATTCTCTCACTTTTCAAAATAACAAGAAAAATATTAATATGAATAAATGCATTCTAGGAAATGCATTTTTTTTTCTCATTTACTATAGCTTTTCCAATCACGAAAGGACCTGAGTTTGGCTACATAATGTTTGGCCATATCTAACCCCTTCTATAATAAAGAAATTATGCTATTTCTAGAGAGGATCTTTTTTATTTTGGAGAAAGACATATTCTTTTCTTCATGAAAATAATTACACTTTAATACACCACAAAATGAAGCTTGAAATTAAGTGAAAACCAAAACTTTGAGAAAATATAGTCAAGAAACTGAAACAACACTACCACCATCAACTAAAGTTAAATGACCACACTCCTCAATTACACCAGTTGCTAAAACCGTATCTCAGGCTACTGTATATGATATTGTAACTTCTTAAATGTGCATCATTATAACTGCAGAAGAAGGAATAAAGAATAGCTTAAAACACATTAAAAACTTAATTACATGACATGTACAGTATACGAGTTGAAATGTGATAATTACTTGAAGTGTATTGTATAAATATATGAAACTAGTATAAAGAGACAAAGGTATTAGCAGGGTTATGTGGAATTAAGCATCTAGGTTAAAAAGACTTACTATTAGAGAATGAAAACATATTCTCAAATGAGAATTATGAATATATTCACCATCAAAATCAAAAGTAAACAATATAAGATGTGAAACTTGTGAAAAAGAGAAAAAAAAAGGGAGGAATAAGTCTATTTTGACATCTTTGCCTATCAAGTAACTAGTACCCCACAAGATGAAGTACTTGGTGACATGAAATTTCCAAATTAATAAAAAGAAAAATATTTTTGACATCTTTGCCTGTCAAGTAGCTAGTACCTCACAAGATGAAGTACTTGGTGACATGAATTTCCAAATTAATAAAAAGAAAAATATTAAACAGGTAAAACCATGACAGGTTTAACCATCACACTACAGTAGTTTGTTTTCATTCATGTGTCAGTCCTCAACTCAAAAGTAAGGTTTTTATTCTTTAGGAAACTACATTTTTATCTTTCATACAATCAATTGGGTAAATATATAGCTGGAATGTGCCAAAAAACTTATGTTATTTAACAGTGTCCTGTACTTTTTTCATTTTGCATACAGCTATTCTATGTTAATTATTATATTCCAGACATAACCAAATAAACCTTCAATACTCTGATACTTAAAAAAGAAAAGTTATAATAATGAGGCTTCTGGGAGCCAACTCTAAAACTACAAATTCTAATGGCTTCACATCTGGGTACAGTATACCATCTTGTTATACGAGCATGTCTAAACAATATACTAAACAATATACCGATGTAAAAATTCTATGAATCTGTGTATCTTTTAAAATGGTAGTGCCTCCTCTTAAAAGGTAAAATCAAGAAAAATTCTCTTCTAAACTATTGAAATAAATGTGATGACATCAAGATTCAGTCACCTATAGGCAGTCATCTGACATAACAAATGACCAAAAAAATTTACTAAAACTAGAAAAAAAGTTAAAACTCTGTAAAAAATTTACCTTGATTATGACCTAATGCATAAAGAAGACAAAGACCAAAAAGTGCAGCATAGTCATCTCCTGTGCAATCTAACGAAGCAACCAATGAGTTGAGGAAAGGCCTCTCACCACTGTTAAGTGAAACAGGGTCTTTCATTAAGCCATTCACAGAACTGACGCTCCTGTCGGGGAGAGAAGTTTTTCTTTATTCAGTACCAAGTAACTTCATCCATTATAGCACAAAATTCGTTCTTCTGTGACAGTGTATGTTAGTGTGTAAGCATAGCATATAGAAGGGTAAAAGATTTTTGCACTTTCTTATATCCAAAATATACAAACTACAGTAGGTATAAAAAGTTCTACAGCAGTGAACCCTAATATTGATATGGTATATAAAAAAAGGAAATATGATTAATACAGTACAATACAGTAAAATAATTTCACAAAGCATATGACATCCTTAGACACAAGTTCTGAATGGATTTAATAAACATGTACAACAACATATGAACTTATGTGAGAGGTCATCTAGTCTCATGAATTACCTAATATGTATAATGATGCATAATAAAAGAAAAAAAAAAGAAAATGATGCATATTAGCATAATAAAAGAAAAACTGAGTTTTCAGTCAAACTGAGGCAACTGTAACATGTCCATTTAGAAAGTTGATTGTCACAATATACAGTAGATAAAAATCTTTCAAATAAACCTAAATTGTTTTCCAATATGAATATTATCCAATTAATTTTCTACGAACTGAAAATAAATTGATGACTTTAGATTCCCTTGAGAAAACATTAACACTTTGTAATAAACTCCAAATACCCCATAAATTCTAAAGACTTTTTAGCAGTTTCATCACCCACCCACTCAATATATAATGGCTTATTTCCATGAACGATGAATCCAGTCCCAACTACCTTGTAACATTAAATACTACTATGTATGGCCAGACCTGTACATGACCCTCTCATTATTCCAACTATTTTGTGTGACTTCAGGGTTAAAATATTTGGTCTTTACAGGATTGCCTGCTACAGTTTTCCTTTGTGACATCTAAACATCCCATTTTCAGTTTCATTTCTCTGATTTCTTTAATCTCATACATATTTCATTCATATTTGACTTTTTTACCAATTCATGCTTTTGGTAAAAAAAAACTATCCAGTTTTATGTTCAAGTTCCCTTGCATGGTTACTGTGAGCAATCATTTTGACTGTATTGTACCTTACTTTTTGTTTTTCAGTTGCAAAATTTTTCCTCCATCAATTCTTTTCCTAAGTTTTTGGGTACCACCTTAAAGTCCGAAAGAGAGCTCTGTAATTTTCTTTGATGGAATTTATGTAATACTGTACTTTAAAGTTCAATTGAGATTTCTCAGCTTTACAATTTGCATGATTTTGTTTTAGTATAGTAAAATGTTATATTCAGCTCTTTCTCAATTTGGATCTTGGTGATAAAAACTGTTATTTTGGGATTTGTAATTCCATAAGCATTTTTTGTACCACATATAAACCAGTAAAAATTATTACGTGTAAGTCTGTTTAGAGTTGCTACCTTAATAAGACACATTTGTCTCTGCTTGCGGCTTGAGTGATCAGAATATAAAGACGTCATGTACACAAAACCTTGATATATATTGAAAAACTCCTTGGAATATCACTAGCAACTCTAAAGAAGTGTATTTTTCTAGATTTCTAAATGTCTAAAACATCACTAATAAGATCATCACAAAGTTAGATTTCCAAAGCTGTATCCCAAAGATGGAAAAGTACTTAAGGAAATTACAGCAATAGCAATGAAAAAAACTGCAATCCTACACTGAGGAAACAAGCTCCCAATTCTGGACCAACCTGGGAACAGTAAATAGTACAGAAACACCCCACTTATATCATTAAGTGGTTCCAAGAAGTACAACATAAGGTGATTTTCAAAAGTAGGTCAGATTTTTGCCTTGTATGTTGTAACCAGGGATCATAATACAAAAAGCAGATACTTACATTAATAAGCTTTTATGTGAAATATAATACAGGCCAGTACAACACTTAAATCATTATTTTACGATGTAAAAACCAGCGTAAAGTCAGGAAAAAGAATTAACGGAAATTTTATTTTTCCTTTCAATATTTAACGATGACCAACATAAAGTTAGAACTAAAGTAAGCCTAACAGATGTAAACCAAAGCACTACTGCTCTATAGACTTGTGAAAAGTGAGGAAGGAGATTGCTGGGCAGTTAACAGTTCAGATGGCCCATTTTACGAAAGACTACCATACAAAAAACTGTTGTGCAAAACAGTATGTACTGAATTGAGACCATGTGGCCAAGACGCTGAGGCGGGGCACGCTTTTCTGCAAGGTTAATCATGGACCACGATTGTGAACATACCTATTCAGCATAATGAATAGTGTTGTGAAGGAATAACCTAATCATTAAATTATAATTATTTCAATACTCCCCTGAATTTCATTGGCTATTCATTCTACTAATGGGAAGCTTGGACAAAATCAAATAAAAATTAAATTAAAAATTTTAAAGAGCTGTATGCCAGGTATAGAATGCTTTAAATGGCTTCCCCTAATTACAGCTATCTGAATTTCTCATTCTTTTCTGCAACCCAGCATCAATCGACTGTGTTTTTGTCAATAATCTATATACAGTGCCATCAACAAAGCTTTGTAGTTTTACTGTTCACTCTTATTGTTCAGAGAGAAATCACATCATCTATATCTAAATTTTTGCGCGGATTGTAAAGTGCATAGGCTAATTTCAACAAAATTTGATTTGCATTCAATGAGTTAACAGCCAAGACCTTGCCTATTCTTCACTTATTCACTATAATGAGAGTAGTTCTTTATCCATGGAATTAATGCTTTTTTATACAAAAAAATATAGAAGTTAAAATAAAGAATATGGAAAAAAGCGTTAAGTTTGAGGTCACATTCCTGAGCTTTCCCTTTCCCGTCATGGATTTTAAGGATGGAATCAGAATCAGCTTTTTTAATCAGGCATGTCAACAGAATATGAATGGCTCCTGAGGAAAGGGCCTTGTTGGTCTAGATATTTTGAAACAAACTATCTTCTGAGGACGAGAATTTCTGCAAGCACTGTATAGTTGTAGGGTAAACGACATACAAAGGTTACTATCTCATGACTCTAAAAGCCTAAATGTATGAAGAGGGTTTTTGTCTTTGGCTAAAAATAGGAGGCATGGGGTCAGGATTAGAAGACAACCCTGGATAATTTAGCCAAAACCTCAAGCCCTATCTAGATACCCAGATACAGCAGGTGTTGTACAATGATAGTCTGGCTGATCTTATGAAACATGCCTAGTCTAGTTCACGCCAAAAGCACACTTGAGGGCTCCTGTCAATGCCAATTATTATGAATATTATCCTTATTACTAGCCAAGCTACAACCCTAGTTGGAAAAGCAAGAAGCTATAAGCCCAAGGGCTCCCATAGGGAAAAATAGCCCAGTGAGGAAAGGAAATATATAAATGATGAGAACAAGTTAACAATAAATCATTCTAAAACAGTAAAAACGTCAAAACAGATATGTCCTATGTAAACTATTAACGTCAAAAACAGATATGTCATATATCAACTATAAAAAGACTCATGTCAGCCTGGTCAACATAAAAACATTTGCTCCAACTTTGAACTTTTGAAGTTCTACTGATTCAACTACCCGATTAGGAAGATATGATAATATAGCTGACAGGTGAAACTTTTTATCCTCAGAGAAGTCAAGAAGTCCAAGGTTACCTTACTAGGTGACTTATTCCTTACAGAGGCCATCCAAGCTTTCCAGACATATTGGTATTGTCTCGTGGATGAAGACCTCTTGCAGCTTATCAAGTGAGTCATGTTGTGGGGTGAGAAATCCCTCTTGTAAATACAGGAGAGAAAATCCAAGCATGAAGCTTCTGGGTCAGAAAGAAGAATGTAAAACAATCCGACTCCGTATTCTCTGATGCAGCTGTGCAGACCGAAGCAGATGTAATCTTGGCCTCAGATACTAAAGCATTGGATACCCAGGAATGATTGGCTACAGTGAAGCTATTTGCAAAGCTGTCCCTGAAAAATCTTGAAGAATATTCAAAGCCTTTGAAATCAAACTCTGCTACTTCTCCCACCCACCACCACCAAGCCCCAATACTTGGATAGGAAGAAAGAGCTTCCACTGGATCCTTCCTAGGAGGCTGGTAACCCAAAGGCCCTGCCACAGCCAAAGCCACAGAAACAGCAGGAAGAAATCTCACTGGAGCCTTCCTAGAAAGATGGTAATCCAAAGTTCCAGCCACACCCAAATCCACAAGAGTGGAAGGAAGAAACTCAACTGAAACCATCTTAGGAAACTAGTCAAATGAAGTCACACCCACAGCCAAATTTGCAGGACTGGAAGGAAAAGTCTCCACTGGAGCCTTCCAAGGAAGTTGGGAATCCAAAGGTCCAGACACAGCTAAATCCACAGGATTGGAAGGATGAGGTACACAACAGTGTCTTCCTAGGAAGCTGGTACCTGGAAGGCCCAGCCACCGACGAATCCGCAGGATGGAGCGGAAAGGAAGCATACAGCAGGCCAAACCTCCCTAGAGGGTCTGTACCTTGAGTGGGCTGACCGTAGAGGGAGCAGATCGAACCTAGCACAACCCTGGGCTGGATCCGATTTGGCAAGCAGCATAGCCATTGAGGGTGGGCTCACAAGGGATGCCTCTCTAGATATATCTAGATATATCTTCCTTTGGTGGATCAGGCTATTCCAGCCTCCTACACAATAATCTTATCAACTCGTAAGGTGAAAAGATCATATGACTGAATGAGAACACCAAAATTTTCATAAGCACATCTATTAGACAAAAGGCTGTTGAGTTTGTAATGGAATAAACATTATATGCATAATCTCTTCAAGAAAATTTTGACCCCTGGATAGGAGGTGGACTGCATACAAGGCTTTGGGATGCATAGACTAGTGTGTGTGCTGTAAACATTACTAAAGGTTGTTTGTATTGATCATTCAGCCCACCATTGTGATGTCAGCTTTCCCTAGTTTCAAATTTCAGTTCCCATTCCAGCAAACCCAATAAAAGATTCAAGACATGAATCAATTTTGATAAACACTTTTATAATGAAGCCAAATTATTATAATTTTGACAAAACCAAGTGATTAAGTTTCCATAGATGAAAAAAAACTATTGTTTTCCTTTGATGATGAAATGACCTCACATATATTGCATTCAAAGATCATAGCCAATACAGTGAACCCTCGCTACTTCGCGGTTCGACAATCGCGGATTCACCACTTCGCGGGGTTTTTCCATAACCCATATATATATACATATCGCGGATTTTCCGGAAATTTCAAAAATACCGCAATATCTGAAGACCCCAAATACGATATTTCGTTACCTGTAATTCCATTAATACTGTAATTAGTAATATCTGCTCTTACTGATTGTTCATTGCATTACATATGACATATAATTAAGCACAGAAAGAAATAAAACACGAAAAGAGAATGTGATCATACGATAATTCAGTACTGTATACAGTACGTAGTAAAATTAAATCGAACATGAAACGCAAATCAGATGCAGTCATACCATATTAGAATGGTGTGTACTGTAATGGATATGCTTCTTTTCCATGAATCTTTTGTATGTATACGTACGTAGTACTGCATCCAATAATATTCTTTGTTGCAAAAATCACATTTCGAATAAGCGTACGAGAGAGAGAGAGAGAGAGAGAGAGAGAGAGAGAGAGAGAGAGAGAGAGAGAGAGAGAGAGAGGCGTAAAATAGCGTACGTAAAGCTGTATTATTATTATTGTTATTATTATTATTATTGTTGTTGTTGTTAATAAAATTATTATTGTTATTATTATTATCATTATTATTATTATTATTACTGTACAGTATTATCATCATTATTTATTATTATTACGGTATTGTACTTAATCTACGTACGTTCAGTATGCGCGGGGCATCTTCTATGAGTAGGTAACCAACACATCATAGTACTGTAAGACGGGTTGTGATTGGTTCAAGCGCTGATAGATGACGAATCAGAACTCAAGTTTTGTAATCTAGCCTCTGATTGGTGTTTTGACCGCTTCTCCAACCCGCAGCATCTCTTTCCGCGGTCACTTTGTCTCCCGCTGTATCGCTGTGTTGACGTTGTTAATTGTGAACTTTAATCTGTGCTGTGTGTGACTGTTTTAAGTTGAACTTTTTGTTGAACTTTCTGTTAAACCCTACTGTACAATGCCTCCCAAGCCTTCTGCTTCTACTAAGGCTGGTAGTGAGCCTAAACAGCACCGAAAGATGATGACGATTGCTGAGAAGGTGACGCTTCTCGATACTATGTTAAAAGACAGTAGAAGTTACGCGGCCGCAGACCTCGAAGACCTGACGAAATCGGGCAGTGAAGACAGTGAAACACAGGAAGAGATCCAAGAAAATGTCGAAGAAACGGTCTTAACATTAGAACGGCTTGCCAAGCTCTGCAAGCTTGCGAATGAGGTGAAAGAAATGTCGCAAGAGTGGGACGAGGATATGGTTCGTTCTGTACAATTCTGCACCAAGATCGATGAACACATGGTCCCTACAGGATGCTCTTGCGAAAAAAGAAGCAGCGGCAGCAACTTCCAATCACAATGCCCTCAGAAGAAATTGAAGAAGTGTCTCAGGAAGAAGTTGAAGAGGTGTCCCAGGAAAAGACACCTCCATCTGAAGAGACGTAAAATACTATTATTGGCTGCACAGTAGAAGACATCATCAGCTTCATCGTCATCATTTCTACTGTGCAGCAAATTCATCGCCATCATCATTCAAGTTTTTCTTGAACTTCTTTCGTGGTGAGTACAGTAACAATCTTTATTTTTTACTTAAACATTTTAATATTTGTGCCTGTTTTATAGTTTAGTACTGTATGCATTAAGGCTCCGGGTTGAGAAGGTGCTAATTGTAAAAATATTTGCCAAAAAGACACTAATCAAGACAGGCTAATGAAATTTTGAGGCATTATTAGCACTATAATAAGGCATATCCTCTGTAAGTTTTATCATCCTACAGGGAAAATAAAGGATTTTATGAATAAAAATGTGAAAATTGGAGCTAGCGACTTAAAGTTGTTTGGTGACCAGTGAGAAACTAATGTCTTGAATTGAAATTCGCTCTGTAATTATGTTTGTTTATCCATATGGAACAAGCAGACCAAGTTTTATCAAAATCGAACAGTAAATAAGCACACAGAAAGAAAAAAACGAGGAGGTTAGGTTAGGTTAGGTAGTGAAACCCCGGCTGGTGATGGAGGGATACCTAGAAATAAATATTCACCAAAAATCAAAATTTCGATTTAGGGAAAAAACCTTCTGTGTTTTTCTAGGTATTATGTCACTTAATAGCCTAAAACATCTAAATATTATATTACTTAAGGCATAAGAGCAGGACAAGCAAAGAAATACACCCCTCTCCCGAAAAAGAAAAAACGAGAAATTACGATTTTTGTCTGATGACGAAAATATTGGATATAAAATCATAGTCTCCCCTGAGCCCATTTTCTTTGATATCACTGATATCAGAAAACGTATTTGAACAGTTTTAAAGGGGTAACCTATAAAAATTAGAAAATTACTAATGATATTTCGTATTTTTTCTATTAACATAAGGGGGGCGTTGATGACCAGGGGGGGGCATTATAGAGGCTGGAGATGAATTCTACACATATCACGGCCTTCTGATAGGTAAAAGGAAGACTTTTAGCAAAGAAATAAACAATTGGGAAAATTCACCACCTCAACCTGGAGAGAACCCTTAAAGGGAAGGTTTTAAAAGCCTATCATATTTTTTTTGTTTAAAATTTACATTTACGTACGTAAAACAATCTCTCTCTCTCTCTCTCTCTCTCTCTCTCTCTCTCTCTCTCTCTCTCTCTCTCTCTCTCTCTCTCTCTCTCTCTCTCTAAATTGTTTTCCTGCTTTGCTACGTACAGTATGTACTGTATGATTTTATATAGATACGGTAAATAATATTTGTAATAACATATTTTCTAAAAGCTTTTACTGTAAATATCATTATTTATTACTTTCATCATGCGCGTTAAATGCCTTCTTTGTTCTGAGCGTGGTTGTTTACTGAGCGTACTTTATGACGCCGTCGTTTCAGGCGGCATCATAAAGAAAAACATTTCATTTGGAAGTCCTAAGGAAAATTAAGTAAAACATTGGTAATAACAAAATCAACATACTGTATACATCAATATAATCGATGCAAAAACTAACCTATACATATATGTGTACAGTACACTAAATGAGTTTGTTTCTTCATTATGATCAGAGATAAACGTAAACAAAACATTGGTTGCCATTTTTTATCGTGCTTTTTAGGTGTTTAGGAAACGCATGATATAAAATCGCCTTTAATATTTGTGCCTGTTTTAGTTTAGGGTACTGTAGTACATGCATTAAGTGTTCTGTACATTAAAGGGTAGTTTGTTAACAGTACTACGTACAAGGGAAGGTTTTAAAAGTCCGAATATACATGTTAAATAAATAGGTAAATATGATGTCACTACTTCGCGGATTTTCACCTATCGCGCCCGCGTCTGGAACCTATCTACCGCGATAAACGAGGGTTCACTGTACGCTCATTAGTTTTTGCTAAACTAAACCAATTCAACACAATTGTATACTGTTCTGTAGACAAACTAAAACCTTGATAAAAAAGATATCTCTTCAACTTTTGAAGTTACTTCTCAGTCAACAAAATGTTATTTTCATTAGTAAAATAAATTTTTGAATATACTTACCCGATGATCATATAGCTGTCAGCTCTGCTGCCCGACAGAAAAACCTACGGGCGGAATACGCCAGCGATCGCTATACAGGTGGGGGTGTACATCAACAGCGCCATCTGTCAAGTAGGTACTCAAGTACTCGATGTCAACACAGAACCAATTTTCTCCTCTGTCCACTGGGTCTCTATTGGGGAGGACGGGTGGGTCCTTTCATTTATGATCATCGGGTAAGTACAGTATATTCAAAAATTTATTTTACTAATGAAAATAACATTTTTCAATATTAAACTTACCCGATGATCATATAGCTGATTCACACCCAGGGGGGTGGGTAGAGACCAGCATTACATGTTGACATTATTATGAGCTAAGTATTCCGTATTTCATTTTAGCAGTTATTCAAAATAACAAACATAAAATAAATAAGTACCTGGTAAGGAAGTCGACTTGAACAATTACTCTGCCTTTTTAAGTACGTCTTCCTTACGGAGCCTCGCGATCCTCATAGGATGCTGAGCGACTCCTAGGAGCTGAAGTATGAAGGGTTGCAACCCATACTAAAGGTCCTCATCAAAACCTCTAATCTAGGCGCTTCTCAAGAAATGACTTTGACCACCCGCCAAATCAAGTAGGATGCGAAAGGCTTCTTAGCCTTCCGGACAACCCAAAAACAATAATAAAACATTTCAAGAGAAAGATTAAAAAGGTTATGGAATTAGGGAATTGTAGTGGTCGAGCCCTCACCACTACTGCACTCGTTGCTACGAATGGTCCCAGAGTGTAGCAGTTCTCGTAAAGAGACTGGACATTCTTAAGATAAAAGACGCGAACACTGATTTGCTTTTCCAATAGGTTGCGTCGAATATACTTTGCAGAGATCTATTTTGTTTAAAGGCCACGGAAGTTGCGACAGCTCTAACTTCGTGTGTCCTTACCTTCAGCAAAGCTTGGTCTTCCTCATTCAGATGGGAATGAGCTTCTCGTATTAACAGTCTGATAAAATAGGATAAAGCATTCTCTGACATAGGCAAAGATGGATTCTTAACCGAACACCATAAAGCTTCAGACAGGCCTCGTAAAGGTTTTTAAATAGAACTTAAGAGCTCTTACAGGACATAATACTCTTTCTAGTTCATTTCCAACCATACGATAAGTTTGGAATATCGAACGATATTGGTCTAGGCCGAGAAGGCAGCTCGTGTTTGGCTAGAAAACCAAGTTGTAGAACATGTAGCCGTTTCGGATGAGAATCCGATGTTCTTGCTGAAGGCATGAATCTCACTGACTCTTTTAGCTGTGGTTAAGCATATCAGGAAAAGAGTCTTAAAGGTGAAATCTTTCAGGGAGGCTGATTGAAGCGGTTCGAACCTGTCTGACATAAGGAATCTTAGTACCACGTTTAAATTCCAACCAGGTGTAACCAAACGACGCTCCTTCGTGGTCTCAAAAGACTTAAGGAGGTCCTGTAGATCTTTATTGTTGGAAAGATCTAAGCCTCTGTGATGGAAGACTGATGCCAACATGCTTCTGTAACCCTTGATAGTGGGAGCTGAAAGAGATCGTTCTTTCCTCAGATATAAGAGAAAGTCAGCTATTTGAGTTACAGAGGTACTGGTCGAGGATACGGATACTGACTTGCACCAGTTTCGGAAGATTTCCCACTTCGATTGGTAGATTCTAAGGGTGGATGTTCTCCTTGCTCTAGCAAACGCTCTGGTTGCCTCCTTCGAAAAGCCTCTAGCTCTCGAGAGTCTTTCGATAGTCTGAAGGCAGTCAGACGAAGAGCATGGAGGCCTTGGTGTACCTTCTTTACGCGTGGCTGACGTAGAAGGTCCACCCTTAGGGGAAGTGTTCTGGGAACGTCTACTAGCCATCGAAGTACCTCGGTGAGTCATTCTCTCGCGGGCCAGAGGGAAGCAACTAGCGTCAACCTTGTCCCTTCGTGAGAGGCGAACTTCTGCAGTACCTTGTTGACAATCTTGAACGGAGGGAATGCATATAGATCTAGATGTGACCAATCTAGTAGAAAGGCATCTATATGAACTACTGCTGGGTCCGGGATAGGTGAGCAAACTATTGGGAGCCTCTTGGTCATCGAGGTTGCGAAGAGATCTATGGTTGGCTGGCCCCAGGTGGCCCAAAGTCTCTTGCATACATCCTTGTGGAGGGTCCATTCTGTTGGAATTATTTGTCCCTTCCGACTGACACAATCTGCTATGACATTCAAGTTGCCTTGGATGAACCTCGTTACTAGTGAAAAGTCTAGACCTGTTGACCAGGTGAGGAGGTCCCTTGCGATCTCGTACCATGTCAGAGAGTAGGTCTCTCCTTGCTTGGAGATGTATGTCAAAGCCGTGTGTTGTCCGAGTTCACCTCCACCACTTTGCCTTGAAGGAGAGACCTGAAGCTTTTCCAGGTCAGACGTACTGCCAGTAGCTTCTTGCAGTCGAAATGCATTGTCCTTTGACTCGAGTTCCATAATCCCGAGCATTCCCTACCGTCTAATGTCGCACCCCAGCCTACGTCCGATGCGTCCGAGAAGAGAACGTGGTTGGGAGTCTGAACAGTCAGGGGAAGACCCTTTCTAAGGTTGAAAAAGTCCTTTCACCAAGTCAGACCAGACTTTATCTTTCCGGAAACCGGGATCGAGACCGCTTCTAGCATCTTGTCCTTTTTCCAGTGAAAAGCTAGATGGTATAGAAGAGGACGGAGGTGTAGTCTTCCTAGTGACACAAATTGAACCACGGATGACAGTGTCCTTACCAGACTCATCCACAGCCTGACAGGACAGCATTCCTTCTTCAGCATCTTCTGGATGGATAGCAGGGCTGGGGGTTGATCGTCTTGTTCAGCAACGTCCTCATCAGAGGGTTCCTCATCCGAAACTGATGAGGAAACGGCAACGGAGTGGGCAACGTCTGACTCGCTGAATCCGGTCGCACTGGTGGATGCGTGACGGAGCCGGACGCAATATCATGGTACTGCTGCACAGTCTGTGAACTGTCAACCATGGGGACGCGAGGAAGTACAGCGTCAACCCGAAACTGTCTAGACTGTCTGGGTTGTGCAGTCAACAACCTACCGGGTTGCTGAGGTTGACGCACTGCGTCACAACAAGTCACCTCTGCTGGTTGTTGAACGTCCTCCTAGTGACACACTGAACGTCAACAACCACCTCCGAGCGTCGCTTAACGTCAACGTGCGACTGGCAACCCACACTGGGTCGCATCGGTGGAGGAACCACCTCAACTGGCGGACGCGAGTAAGATACCTCAGCGTCAACAGGGCGCACAACCAACCGGTAGGAAGGTTGTTGGCCAGAAGGTTCTTCTCCGTATTAAGTCCTCTATCAAGGACACAAGCTTGGACTGCATGTCTTGCAGCAAAGCCCATTAGGGTCTACGGGAGCAGGTGTGGCAACAGACGGGGTTAGCGACTGAAGCGGAGCCATTTACCATCCCTGGAAGCCTTGTTATGTGTGACATAATAGTACAGCAAAACTTCAAAGGCTCGGCAAAAGTTGAGAAGTTGACCTGTAAACAACTGGAGCGTCTCCTGGCTATGCGCCTGGCCGAGTCTACCAGAATTGAGAAGTCTACCTGGGCAGATGCATGAACTCCCAAGCTGAGAACTTCTCTCGTGTCCTATCAGACTCTCGCTCTATAAGCCAGATAAAAAGAAGGGAAATCAAAAGGCTGTATCCCTAAAACTCCTCCTGGTGCAAAAACCAGTCGCCTAGCCGACGTAACGCTCTCTAGGAGAGCGAGAGAGCACTAGCTTAACAACAACGGCTTCGAAGTAGCTAGGCCTAGTGTAAGTTCTGACGTGAGGCGAACGAGGAGCAGCAGTTACAAGAGGACATACAGCACTGGTGCATAAGTAGCAGACCAGAAGGCAACGTTATGTAACTGCTTGACAGTCTGTGAGCTGGCAACAACCAAAGCTGTGTGGGGAAGCCTCAACTCCTGACTGACTAGTCTGCTGCGGGCGAGTGGCGGTAACCACAGTGGGTTGCGGAGGCTGACGCACCGTGTCAAAACACGGCAGCTTAACTCCACCCTCCTGTTGTTGTGGTAGCACACGCACGTCAACGGAGTGCTCCGTGCGTCTGTGGGAGTCAGCATGCGTCTGGCAGGGTCGACTGCGCATGGGTGGAGGAGCTCTCACAGCCAGAGTGTGGGAGCAGGCAGCCGCAGCGTCTGCTGGGCGCACAACCGTGGCAGGTTGTAGGCAAACGGGTGCATCGTCAACCTTCTCCGCAGTCGGAGTGTGGGAGCAGGCAGCCTCAGCGTGAGCTGGGCGCACAACCGTGGCAGGTTGTAGGCTAACGGGTGCAGCGTTAACCTTCTCCGCACGAAACTCCTGCATAACCGCAGCTAACTGAGTCTGCATAGACTGCAGTAAAGACCACTTAGGGTCTACAAAAGCGGCAACAGACGGAGCTACTGTCCGTTGTGACTGAGGGTCTAAAACAGCGGGTGCGGCAACAGACGGAGTTACTGCCTGTTGCGGTACCACCTTGCCTCTCTTGGGAGGTGTGCAGTCGTCGGATGACTGCAGCGAGTCCGAACTGACCCAGTGGCTACACCTGGGCCGTTGGACTTGCGCGGAAGGGACCGACTTGCACTTAATAAGCTGCGAGACCTTGGTCCAAGGTTTCTTACGAGAAACCTCTTCCGCAGACGAGAAGTAAATGGGCTCTCTCGTCTTTGTGTGGGTGGGGCGATCTTGGGTAGATACGCCCGAAACCACGGAGGGAAAAACGTCTGTTCGTTGATCAAGGCCTGACGAACCCATAAGTCGTTCGACATTACTTCTCCCCTGGGCTTGGGAGCTTGCAAGAGGTCCCGGATTAGGTGAACGACAGGCACGAACAGACGAACCCTCGGACGCAACACTGTAACACTTTGCGCATATCACTTTATCACTTTGATTTTCTGTTTTGCACTTATTTCACTGAAATCGAAACTTTTACTGATTTCTACCTGAAACACGCAATCCTACCCTTCATTAAAAGGTAGTAATTGCGAAAACAGTCGTATAATGCAACAGAAAACATATATAAAGATAAAGAATTCAGTGGCTGGGAAAGAGACTAAACACTAGATCAAATAAACTACGTTTACAATCTCTCACCGCACATAGCCTGGGAACAAAAATAAAACCCTAGAAACGTTTTACCTTCTTCCCCTACAGCGACTAGGGAGGAGAGTAAAACGAGAACAACGTTACCCGCTTGAACGAAACTTTTTTTCTCCTCTCTCTCCCTCCGTCTCTATCTCTCTCTTTCTCTCTAGATTTCGCACCTGAAAGAAGAGCCCAATTATATATCGTCAAAACATGATATTTGCTAAAGGAAAAAAACTGAAAGGTTTTCCAAATAAAAAGTTCCTTTAATTTAGAATTTAAACCATTTAAGCTAAGAAAAAATGAACGAAACGCTAGAATCGGTTTACCCTTACTGCAAAGTGAAACCGTGATACACTCTCTCTCTATTGTAACGATAGAGCACATGTTGAACGTCCTGAACGCCAACAACTGCGTAGACTAAAAACTAAACGTTAGTTCATCTTTGAAAACAGTACGAGACTATCAAAGAAATTCTTTCATAAAACATTAAATTTAAAAAGTTTTAAATTCTTTAAAGGTTAAATACGATATAACGGGCTCAACATTGATTAACTTCGGTTTCAAGTCAGGACCGCCTACTATCAGGAAAGGTCGCATATAAACAAAACATAAAAATTTATTTTTATATGTTTATAATAAAAGGAAAGTTAATCAAAGAGGCCTAATAAAGGCGGAGAGATATAAAATATAGATCTATAACGTGTTAAGCAAAATTACTAAAAACCTAAACACACTTCCGTCTAAGGGAAGGGTCGGCCATTTAAAAGTGAAAGAGAGTCCATACTCTCTTTGTCACCATAATTAAAACTATCCAAAACGAGTTCAAGTTTTGAAATGAAGATAAAACCCCTGCACAGCGAAAGCTCAAAACTGGAATAGTGTACTTCACCAAATAGTTGTGAAAACAAATCCAGTTAGTAACAGCGTATTTAGTAGGTCTTGCCAGTGGCACGACAGAGAGAAAATTGGTTCTGTGTTGACATCGAGTACTTGAGTACCTACTTGACAGATGGCGCTGTTGATGTACACCCCCACCTGTATAGCGATCGCTGGCGTATTCCGCCCGTAGGTTTTTCTGTTGGGCAGCAGAGCTGACAGCTATATGATCATCGGGTAAGTTTAATATTGAAAAATCTCATTTATGATATTACTAATATATTTTAATGACAAAATATAAAAAACTATGAGATGTAATCTTACCCAGTTTGATCTGTAGCTCTAAGCTGCTGCTTTTCTTCATCTGTGATATTTAAATGTGTGGCTTCCAACTCTGATATGCCAATACTTGCCAAAATATCCGCAGCTGGTGTGGATACCCGTAGTTCTGTAATGTGAAAAATATCTTCAACCATAACAATACAAATAAATGTACGCATTTCTTTAACTTGAACCCAGCTCTCAAAATCACTAATTTATGATATTAAACAATTTATTATATGTGAAGAGGTAGAATAATGATCCCACAATCTTAGGAGATCTCAATGATACAGTATATCAAATTTTAAAAATAAATTTCTTTACAGTATTGTAAATACAAAAAATCTTCAAAGTAATTTTTATTTTTCCTAGCTATACAAAGCTGTGTCCTTAAATAATGAGATGTTTTTAGCATGACATGGATTGGCAGTTGAAGTTGGTAGTGAGGTAGTTAATGACAGGTCCTGAGAGCAGGCAAGAAACACCAGCTCCCTACCTGTCAAAATCTCTTCACTTATGACCTTTTGGCTCAGGACTGAGAGGAATAGTTGAAAAGCAAAGTATTATCTTGAAGGCCTCAGGCTTGTATAGCTAGAACAAATACAAATTAATCTAAACATTTGTCATTAGTTCCCACTAGTGCACTATACATCCCTTTTGTACTTTAAATAGGTACATTCACTGTTTGGCGAGTTGGAAATTTCCTAGAACTAAACTGGTTGCTTCCTTATCTTCCCTGGAAATATCAATAAAGGGAATGAAGGAGATGACTTCAGCAATCTCTTATCTGTCTATCATAAAGAGGAGTAGACTGATAAGGCCAGGCCTGTCCCAGATGATTTGTAGACTGTCACCCGAAGAATCCCTTCGCAAATATAAACCATACGGAAGTTAAAATATTTAGTTTATCCTCTCAATGATTTCATCACAGAGTTGTATATGACACCTAAGGGATATATTACTGAAAATAACTCCTCCCCTTGATTTTAGTCTTATCCACTTCTTTCTTCAGCCAATCAACTGGGACATAGTGATTCTAGCCTTTATTCCTGCTTATGTAATGGATATTTAAGTGTGTTTTTGCATTACCATCCATAATCAGACCACCCTTTTCAGCATATGGAAACATTCTCTGGATGAGACATTACTCTACGCCTATACCCCTCAGTTTACAGATGTAGCAGTGCCTACTTCTCCCCAATCCCCCAAACTGAGACACAGGATTCTAGTTTTTACTCATGATCATATAAGGGCTATTTTAGTGTGTTTTTATGTTCTTATACGAGACTAACTCACCCTTTTCAGGCAGTGGAAGCATTCTCTATCATCATCATCATCTACGCCTACTGACGCAAAGGGCCTCGGTTAGATTTCGCCAGTCATCTCTATCTTGAGCTTTCAATTCTATACTTCTCTATTCATCATCTCCTACTTCGCGCTTCATAGTCCTCAGCCATGTATGCCTGGGTCATCCAATTCTTCTAGTGCCTTGTGGAATCCAGCTGAACGTTTGGTGAACTCATCTCTCTTGGGGAGTGCGAAGAGCATGCCCAAACCATCTCCATCTACCCCTCATCCACATATGGTACTCGGGTAACCTCTCTTGCACAGTAATTTCCTATCTAATCCGGTACTCGAGTAATCTCTCTTATACTGTAGTTTCATTCTCTAAGAGAAACGTAACTACGGTTTTTTACCCCACACCCTAATTCAGATTTCTCACTGCCAGTACCAGCATCTGTGTTTTTTCTCCTCATTTAAAAACAAAAAGGCAAGCAGAGAGGAAAGTGATAGGTAAGATTACATGCCTGACATATAAGTTTCTGAATCTTTTCAATTATGTTGGAGAATTTGACATGAACTCATTGGTAAATGAGATGGGGGCTGATGGTCCTGAAAAGGTATTAAGTATTCGTCCCATAGGTTACGTACTCACTATTCAAGACTCAGCCCAGTGTTTTTGCCATGTTGCCCAATTAAATGAGAGGCATCCCCCCACTCTCAACAACAAAGGAAGAGAAACACCGGTATCAGTGTTTCATTTTCCTTCGCGTCGCCACCAATCCTGAAAGAACTAGGTTGGGCAACTCAAAAAGGTTGTGCATGCACAGGCTCCTTTCTGGAAGAAGTTGCAGGCGGTCTTGATTAAGGTTTAAAAAAGGGCCTAGGGTTCTTCCTTGCACCAAATCTAGCAGGCATGACCAAACTAGAGGGTTTGACTGTATTTCCTCTCAAAAAGCCAGTTCCCTTATAGGAGAAGCAGTCTTTCACTCTTCCACCGACGCCTGCATGCAGTTCCTCAGAAGGAAAGACGTTGCTGCCCACACCGAAAAGTTCCAAAGCAACAGAGCTACTCCTGGGCCAACTTATTTTGAGAAATTCAAAACCCAGTTGGCTTGCAGCTTTACTAACTGGTGTCAGGAAAGTCACTGCCTTCCCACCAAAGAGCGACTCTTGTACTTCTCCAGGGTTGCCATGACAGATAATTCCATGGCCAACGACTCAATAGGATGAAAAGGATATACTTCTACCTTGAATCTCTCGAAAGTGAGTCCCCCGTCAAGTGCACACACTAATGGGTAAACTTGCAGAGGAGATGATGCACCATGCTGTGGTGAAAAGAACCTTCTCTACCTTGAGAGGGGAGATACAAGATTTTGTTTGACCGGTTGGATGACAGGTAAAGTAGTGGAATGGAAGGAGATATCATCTAGGTTAATGTGGGTAAGGGTTAGGTTGGGTAGGGAATGTTGGGCATTTGTCAGTGCGTATGGGCCAGGTAGTGAGAAAAGTGAAGAAGAGCGGAATGAGTTCTGGAATGAATTAACTAGGTGTGTAGAAGGACTGGGTAGAAGGAATTATGTAGTTGTTATGGGTGACTTAAATGCTAGAGTGGGCGCTGGAGAGGTAGAAGGTGTCATTGGGAAGTATGGCGTACCAGGTGAAAATGAGAGTGGTGAGAGACTGGTAGATATGTGTGTTGAACAAGAGATGGTAATAAGTGCTAGCTTTTTTAAAAAGAAAGATAAAAATAAGTATACATGGGTAAGAGTGGCAAATGGAAGAGTAGTAGAAAGGGCATTAATGGATTATGTGTTGATAACTAAAAGAATGTTTTGGAAGATTGAAAGACGTGCACGTGTTTAGGGGTATGGCTAACGGTATGTCTGATCATTTTTTGGTGGAAGGAAAATTAGTTGTAGCAAAAGAGTGGGGGAATAGAGTAGGTGGATGTAAAAGGGAGGTAGTGAGGGTTGAAGAGCTAATAAAACCGGGGGTAAAAAGTAAATATCAGGAAAGGTTGAAAATGGCATATGACGAGGTGAGAGTAAGAGAAACTGGTAATTTAGAGGAGGAGTGGAAGTTAGCAAAAGAAAATTTTGTTGGGATTGCAAGTGATGTATGTGGCAAGAAGGTTGTTGGAGGCAGCATGAGGAAGGGCAGTGAATGGTGGAATGAAGGAGTGAAGGTAAAAGTGGAAGAGAAAAAGAGGGCTTTTGAAGAATGGCTGCACAGTAATAGTATAGAGAAGTATGAAAAATATAGAGAGCAAAAGGTGGAAGTAAAGCGCAAGGTACGTGAGGCAAAGAGGGCGGCTGACCTGAGGTGGGGTCAGGGACTGGGTCAGTCATATGAAGAGAATAAGAAGAAGTTTTGGAAAGAAGTGAAGAGAGTAAGGAAGGCCGGCGCAAGAATTGAAGAGACAGTGAAAGATGGAAATGGAAGGTTGTTAAAAGGAGAGGAGGCAAGGAAAAGGTGGGCGGAATATTTTGAAAGCTTGCTGAATGTTGAGGATGATAGGGAGGCAGATATAATTGCTGTTCCAGGTGTTGAGGTGCCAGTGATGGGAGATGAGAATGAGAGAGAGATTACAATAGAGGAAGTGAGGAGAGCACTAGATGAAACGAGAGTAGGAAAAGCATCTGGTATGGATGGTGTGAAAGCTGAGATGTTGAAGGCAGGGGGTGTGACTGTACTTGAATGGTTGGTGAGATTGTTTAATGTGTGTTTTGTGTTTTCAATGGTACCAGTAGATTGGCTCTGTGCATGTATTGTACCACTATATAAGGGTAAGGGAGATGTGCATGAGTGTTGTAATTCAAGAGGTATTAGTTTGTTGAGTGTAGTTGGAAAAGTGTATGGTAGAGTACTGATTAATAGGATTAAGGATAAAACAGAGAATGCAATCTTGGAAGTACAGGGTGGTTTTAGAAGAGGTAGTGGTTGTATGAATCAGATTTTTACAGTTAGGCAGATATGCGAGAAATATTTAGCAAAAGGTAAGGAGGTGTATGTTGCGTTTATGGATCTGGAGAAAGCATATGATAAGAGTTGATAGGGAAGCAATGTGGAATGTGATGAGGTTATATGGAGTTGGTGGAAGGTTGTTGCAAGCAGTGAAAAGTTTCTACAAAGGTAGTAAAGCATGTGTTAGAATAGGAAATGAAGTGAGCGATTGGTTTCCGGTGAGAGTGGGGCTGAGACAGGGATGTGTGATGTCGCCGTGGTTGTTTAACTTGTATGTTGATGGAGTGGTGAGAGAGGTGAATGCTCGAGTGCTTGGACGAGGATTAAAACTGGTAGGCGAGAATGATCATGAATGGGAGGTAAATCAGTTGTTGTTTGCGGATGATACTGTACTGGTAGCAGACACAGAAGAGAAGCTTGACCGACTAGTGACTGAATTTGGAAGGGTGTGTGAGAGAAGGAAGTTGAGAGTTAATGTGGGTAAGAGTAAGGTTATGAGATGTACGAGAAGGGAAGGTGGTGCAAGGTTGAATATCATGTTGAATGGAGAGTTACTTGAGGAGGTGGATCAGTTTAAGTACTTGGGGTCTGTTGTTGCAGCAAATGGTGGAGTGGAAGCAGATGTACGTCAAAGAGTGAATGAAGGTTGCAAAGTGTTGGGGGCAGTTAAGGGAGTAGTAAAAAATAGAGGGTTGGGCATGAATGTAAAGAGAGTTCTATATGAGAAAGTGATTGTACCAACTGTGTTGTATGGATCGGAGTTGTGGGGAATGAAAGTGATGGAGAGACAGAAATTGAATGTGTTTGAGATGAAGTGTCTAAGGAGTATGGCTGGTATATCTCGAGTAGATAGGGTTAGGAACGAAGTGGTGAGAGTGAGAACGGGTGTAAGAAATGAGTTAGCGGCTAGAGTGGATATGAATGTGTTGAGGTGGTTTGGCCATGTTGAGAGAATGGAAAATGGTTGTCTGCTAAAGAAGGTGATGAATGCAAGAGTTGATGGGAGAAGTACAAGAGGAAGGCCAAGGTTTGGGTGGATGGATGGTGTGAAGAAAGCTCTGGGTGATAGGAGGATAGATGTGAGAGAGGCAAGAGAGCGTGCTAAAAATAGGAATGAATGAAGAGCGATTGTGACGCAGTTCCGGTAGGCCCTGCTGCTTCCTCCGGTGCCTTAGATGACCGCGGAGGTAGCAGCAGTAGGGGACTCAGCAGTATGAAGCTTCATCTGTGGTGGAAATGTGGGAGGTTGGGCTGTGGCACCCTAGCAGTACCAGCTGAACTCGGCTGAGTCCCTGGTTAGGCTGGAGGAACGTAGAGAGTAGAGGTCCCCTTTTTTGTTTTGTTTCTTGTTGTTGTCGGCTACCCTCCAAAATTGGGGGAAGTACCTTTGGTATATGTATGTATGGTTGGAATCTCAGATCCACATATCTAACTGTAAATTCAATCCAGAACCAAACTAGCCTGATCTGAGGATGGCTTCAGCCCTCGAGGCAGTTGAGTGGCACTGCACTACCAATCAGTGATCAGGGTTCTCCCCAAAGGTGGCACCAAGGTCACCTACCCCAGACCATTGCACCCACGAATGAATGCAAGGACATTCATTAAGAAACACTCTGACTTGGAATTTTCCGTCTCTGTTGGCACTGATCCACAGTAGAGTGTTTTGGGGGCAGACAAATCCCGAGTACCCTCATACCCAGATGGGACAAAGAGTACTGCAGGTTTCTCCGAGAATTCATTACCCCCAACAATATGACCAAGGACAGAACCGGGAACGTAATCAGGGGCTGAAGAAGACCCAGAAAGCCGACAACAGCAGGTGAAGAAACCCTGGCAGTAATCATGGCAGAGATAGAAGTACCTCATACTCTTCCCTCTGTTGATTGGAGTGGGAGGACAGCCATAGTCCCATGCCTCAAAAGGTTCCTTCATCCCCAACAATTGGTCTTTTCCACTGCAAGAAAATGTGCAATGACTGCCTCAAGTGGTGCCATCCTCTTAACTTACTCTACAGAAGTAACGCTAGTTAAGGGAGAAACAGGAGTCCAAAGCCCGTGTAGGAAGGGTGATGGAAGTCACTGAAGAACCCAGAAACAGAAAGAATATAGGGCCATGCACTGCTCTTCAGGAGCCGTCCCCTGACTCCAAAAAAAGGTAGTGTAATAAGGAGCCCTTTCTTTATGACTACGGCTGGCATTCCTGGATTTTTTCAACCTATTCCTCTTTTTACTTAGAATATAGAATCAAAGTCGGGAGTCAAAGAACAGCATGAAAAAGAGGAGTTGGAGAGGGAAGAACAATGGCCAAATTTCTTCCTCTTTCTCACCCTACCTCAGGCTCTACAAGCAGAAGAATAGAACTCTGAGCGACCAATAACAATAACACTCACTGTAGAACACTGTCATGAGGGAGGGGGTAGACACAGGAGCTCAGGACACAGACACAAGCAGGGTCACAGGCAAAAACAGAAAGGGATACATGGTCCTCAGCCCACCAGGCCCAAGGGTTGGGATGATGGGCATAGGGGAAGGGGTGACTAACACAGGGGAGACTGGTTCAGGGGTGATGTATGGGAGAACACCTGGCACTGGGCAACAGGCACTTTCAGCCCTGAGGCTGACTTGCGCCAAATCTTTTTGCCTTAGGAGGAGGCAACACTAGGAACATCACTAGGGTCACCGAGACTTTGGGCATAACCATACCCTTCACCACCAGCATCCCCATGGGAGACACTGACACTGGGGACACAGGGGAAAAGGTACCCTCAACTACCAACTCCTTCAAATAAGTCATAGAGGGCCTACCTGAAAGAACTATGGAGGCCTAAGCCTTCCTTAGATCAAACTTGTCATCAGCATTCTGCACAGAAACATGAAGAGCCTTCAACCTCCAATGGGGTACAGGAAACCCTAGGGAAATCTCATATGACATTACAAACTGAAAAGCCCGCCAACGAACTGTACCTCCGAGGGCTACTTGCTCCTGATGCATACTCCACGGGGATCAGACGAGGTGCATATGCACAGGAGCAGCAGTAGCACATGCACTCAATGAGACAGAAGAAGAAAGACTTCTTCAGTACCTTCTTGGGCATTATTAAGACAGACACAGGAAAAGGCTTAGGTCTTTCCTCCCACTCAAGGCATATGCTTCGCACTGCACAGGAGGCCACAACCTACACTGAACACACGGGGATGATTGCGAACAATCATGGCCCCTACAAGATGTGCAGAAAATGTGTGGATCTACAGCCAGTTTACACAAACAGGTTGAAACGTCCACCATTTTCTCGGAAAGTATGAATCTCTTGCTTCACATCCACAGAAATCAAGAGCCGGCATTCACTTCCTTAAAAAAGAAAAAAAAATGAAAAGCGTAAGTAAAGGCACAACAGTACATTCAAACTCCTTGTAGCCGAATAACAAAGTGAAAACCTTCTGACAAATGACAGGGAGAGGTTTGTCGCCAACACTCACCAACTGTTACCAACTACCTTGTTACAGATTTCAACAGCTATTCCACCTCAAACTGAAAACATCTTATTTTAAAGTCAAAGGTTTGTATATGCATAGAAACAAATTTTGTGTGCTTAAAATCATTTAATTTTTCAAAATACGCTTCACAAGTTTATCCAAAAGTTTTGTCTAATAATGGTATCCAGCAATGAAAATGTAAGCTGAAGTAATATGTGCAGTATTCACAAAATATAGTAGTCTATGCTTAATATACTCTATGGACAATGTTGCTTTGATAATCTAAATGATTTTCCTGTTAACTTACTCCAACCTTTAGGGAAATTCCTTCAAAACAACAACAAAAAATACCCAGAATCATTTACATAATGGAGGAGATCAATATGCAAGAAATATATATACGTCATGAGAATACAAGCAAGATAAATTGTATTAATAAAAAGTCATGTACTTGCAACAACCATTCTATCCAAAGTGGAAGTGCTTCTGTCTTTTCTTTTCACCAATTCCAGGTTCCTAAACTATTTCCACAGACAGCATTTGCCCCACATAAATTAAAAACTGTAGAATGATGGAATTACTTATAAACTACGACAAATCTAAAAAAATAAATGAACAAGAATTATAAGCAAGTACTTTACATACCTTTACAAAGAGTAGCTTCTTCCGCTCCCCTGTCAACTGGTCCTAGGGAACTGCTGTCTCTCTCTGCTACAGACAGCTTATTCGGAGAGCCTTTACCACTGCCACTACCACTACCACTTTCACTGCCTTCACCTTCCTTTTTGTACAATGATCCACCAGGACTTGGTGGGGCACTACTGTAAGGTTCACTAATAGTTTTGGATTGAAGGGATTTTTCCAAAGGTTCCTCAGGAGCCACAAAGCCTCTCCGAACCAAACGTTGGCCCTGGATATTCAAACTACTCAGTAAAAAATTTTTTCAGTACATAATTATAATAGAAAAGCTTAATAAAACCATAAGAATCGTGCGTACATTAACACATCATCCGTTGATACCTAACAGGATAGTGTATATAAACAAAACAATCTACTGTATACATTATTCTTATTCTAACACTTGATAATTAATACATGAATATTTTTTATAGACAAGGCCATGTGTAAAAATCAACAGTTTACTTAGTTTACTTCAGCAATTCAAAGGCGTTAAATTGTGAAAAAAAAAGAAAAAAAAAAATATTTTTCTTTGGCAATTTGAAGACTTTAAATGGACAACAAAATTTAAAAAAAAAAAAAAAAACCAAGGTGTTTATACTTGTCTGAAACAAATCTGCTATTTTCTGGCCAATACTAAGTAACCGAAACAGTAAATATTGTTTTTTCAATATTTTTAATTAAAAACCAACAAGCCTATTAAAGACAAAACTAAACACATAACTATATCAAGCAACAATGAAGCCACCAGAAAGCAACAAAACTGCTTGAGATATGGATATGCATCTTTGTTTTTGTCAGGAACATAATTACTTCCATGATTGAAAATAGGTGCAGTAAGATGATAAAAAAAAAATAAAACTAAACCTACCTGGAGAATTATAGTATCTTCAGAAAATATTGAATTATCGGCATGGAAGATAATTTTGGCTAGTGCCCTAACAAGAGGCACATGTGAAAGTATCAGAAACACCTGAGCCAGCAGGAAGAGAGAAACTACGCTGCTCACTCTCGGTCTTTCATCCTGAAAGAAAGAATATGTTAAAGCATATCACATATCCCAACTCAGCACTATCATTTACACTTATCAAAAGACTAAATTTATTAATATCTTATTACTTTCACCAATCAAAAGGCTGGTGCAATACTAAGGTCCACAAGTAATTAATATTTTTTTCTCAAGATTTTATATCACAGTTTTGGCTTAGTAATTTTAGCTCTATGAGTGTGTATGCTGGCAATTAAAAAATTCTACTTTCTCACCACATAAGACTGATACCCATTTTCTTTTTTAATTACACTTATGACTAAATTCCTTAGACTTAAACTCTGTTCAATAATTTATTATATTTCTTTGTAGCATGTCAGCAGGGAGAGAAACCGTTTTCTTACCTTTTCAATCTGCGGATTCAATGAATACACTAGAAGAGGAACAAGTAATCGATTGAGAAGATGATCTGCTAAAACCTCATTAAGTGTCGTTATTCCTAGTTTTAAAATGTCATTAAGGTAGTGAAGGTGATCCAAGTGTTCTGCTACTAAGTCTGCAAGACGGCCCCTGCTGTTATGGCTGTAAATGATAAAATTCCTTGTAATTAATACTGTCAATCAAAGAATAAAAAATAAATTTGCTGAGCAAGTTTGCCAGAAATGCGGGAAGATAGCTTTTACTATCATTGACTAATGTTACAATCAAGAATAAGAGTGCACCCTATACAACTAACCTACACTTCTTAATACATACATACATACATACATATACCAAGGCACTTCCCCCAATTTTGAAACAAAAACAAAAAAGGGGACCTCTACTCTCTACGTTCCTCCCAGCCTAACAAGGGACTCAACTGAGTTCAGGTGGTACTGCTAAGGTGCCACAGCCCACCCTCTCCCGTTATCCACCACAGATGAAGCTTCATAATGCTGAATCCCCTACTGCTGCTACCTCCCCGGTTATCTAAGGCATCGGAGGAAGCAGCAGGGCCTACCGGAACTGCGTCACAATCGCTCGCCATTCATTCCTATTTTTAGCACGCTCTCTTGCCTCTCTCACATCTATCCTCCTATAACCCAGAGCTTCCTTCACTCCATCCATCCACCCAAACCTTGGCCTTCCTCTTGTACTTCTCCTATCAACTCTTGCATTCATCACCTTCTTTAGCAGACAGCCATTTCCCATTCTCTCAACATGGCCAAACCACCTCAACACATTCATATCCACTCTAGCTACTAACTCATTTCTTATACCCGTTCTCACTCTCACCACTTCGTTCCTAACCCTATCTCCACACTTCTTAATAAATCTATAAAATGTAAGGCCTTATGGAGATTTATTTCCAATTAATATACCTTTATTATGATACATATAGCCTCCAAAATACTTTTGCAGTGGTTGTGCAGTTTCCATTATTTCATATGAAATTATAAACAAAACAAGGCCAGTCAAACACAAATAAGCACTCTCCTACAGCAAGACATCAAGTCCCTAATTACTGTAGGTCACATTAGTAACTTTAGATTATGGGAATATCACTGCTTGATAGATTGAAAAATGATGAAAATGACATGCAAGTATCCTATCTATCATATGACAACACATACAAACATTTTGAGGTCAAATGGAAAAATAGACGGCCTATCTTCTAAATCATTTATCACATAAGAATAGAAAAATGTTATGAAACCTTGAAAAAAAGGTAAAACCGGTGAGAGAGAATTGGATACAATCCAAGTGATCTCATCCTCTTTTGATTAAAATGATATTTTAATTATAAAATAAATTTTTGAATATACTTTCCCGGTGAATATATAATAGCTGCAACTCAGCGGCTCGACAGAAAACACACTAAAAAAAAACTCGCGAGCGATC
Organism: Palaemon carinicauda; assembly: GCF_036898095.1. Lineage (NCBI taxonomy): Eukaryota > Metazoa > Arthropoda > Malacostraca > Decapoda > Palaemonidae > Palaemon > Palaemon carinicauda. Next base: position 21,857,537 of record NC_090738.1, on the reverse strand, counting down.
GCTATGAAGGTCGCGGGTGTGCCCACCAGCGCCAACTGTCGGCCAGATACCACTCTTGCATGTAAACAAACCCTTCAATTCTTCTCGTCCCGCTGCGTCTCTATTGGGGAGGAAGGGAGGGTCTTTAATTTATATATTCACCGGGTAAGTATATTCAAAAATTTATTTTATAATTAATATATCATTTTTAAATATTTAACTTAGCCGGTGAATATATAATATAGATACCAGAGTTAATTAAGTTTACAGCGTATAAGCTAAGAGTTTTTTTGACAGTTATCAATATAACAAAACCAAAATATATAGGTACCTGGTAAGGAAGTTGACTTAGACGATTACTCTGCCTTGTAAGTCTGTCTTCCTCACGGAGCCCAGCGATCCTCTTAGGATGCTGAAAGACTCCCAGGAGCTGAAGTATCAAGGGCTGCAACCCATACAACAGGACCTCATCAAAACCCCTAATCTGGGCGCTCTCAAGAAATGACTTTGACCACCCGCCAAATCAACCAGGATGCGAAAGGCTTCTTAGCCTTCCGAACAACCCATAAAACAATATTAAAAACATTTCAAGAGACAGATTAAAAGGATATTGGAATTAGGGAAGTGTAGTGGTAGAACCCTCACCCACTACTGCACTCGCTGCTACGAATGGACCCAGTGTGTAGCAGTCCTCGTAAAGAGTCTGGACATCTTTCAAGTAAAATGACGCGAACACTGACTTGCTTCTCCAAAAGGTCGCGTCCATGATACTTTGCAGAGATCTATTTTGCTTGAAGGCCACGGAGGTTGCTATAACTCTAATCTCGTGCGTCTTAACCTTAAGCAAAGATCGGTCTTATTCACTCAAGTGGGAATGGGCTTCTCGTATTAAAAATCTGATAAAATATGACAAAGCATTCTTTGACATAGGTAAGGATGGTTTCTTAACCGAACACCATAACGCTTCAGATTTACCTCGTAAAGGCTTAGTACGAGCTAAATAGAACTTAAGAGCTCTAACGGGACATAATACTCTCTCTAGTTCGTTGCCTACGATCTCTGATAAGCTAGGAATATCAAAAGATTTAGGCCAAGGACGAGAAGGCAGTTCATTCTTGGCCAGGAAACCAAGTTGAAGAGAACAAGTGGCTTTTTCTGTCGAAAAACCGATGTTCTTGCTGAAGGCATGAAGCTCACCGACTCTTTTAGCCGAGGCCAAGCACACCAGGAAAAGAGTCTTAAGAGTGAGATCCTTCAGGGAGGCTGAATGTAAAGGCTCAAACCTGTCTGACATGAGGAACCTTAGGACCACGTCTAAGTTCCATCCAGGAGTAGCCAAACGATGTTCCTTAGAGGTCTCAAAAGACTTAAGGAGATCTTGTAGATCTTTATTGTTGGAAAGATCTAAGCCTCTATGCCGGAAGACCGAAGCCAACATGCTCCTGTAGCCCTTGATCGTGGGAGCTGAAAGGGAGCGAACCCTTCTCAGGTATAAGAGAAAATCAGCGATTTGGGCTACAGAGGTACCGGACGAGGATACAGATACTGACTTGCACCAGTCTCGGAAGATTTCCCACTTCGATTGGTAAACTCTAATGGTAGAAGCTCTCCTCGCTCTTGCAATCGCACTGGCTGCCTCCTTCGAAAAGCCTCTAGCTCTAGAGAGTCTTTTGATAGTCTGAAGGCAGTCAGACGAAGAGCGTGGAGGCCTTGGTGTACCTTCTTTACGTGGGGCTGACGTAACAGGTCTACTCTTAGAGGAAGACTTCTTGGAAAGTCTACCAGCCATCGAAGTACCTCGGTGAACCATTCTCTCGCGGGCCAGAGGGGAGCAACTAACGTCAACCTTGTCCCTTCGTGAGAGGCGAATTTCTGCAGTACCTTGTTGACAATCTTGAATGGTGGGAATGCATATAGGTCTAGGTGAGACCAATCTAGGAGAAAAGCGTCTATATGTATTGCTGCTGGGTCTGGGACTGGAGAGCAATAGATTGGAAGCCTCTTGGTCATCGAGGTTGCAAAGAGGTCTATGGTGGGTTGACCCCAAGTCGCCCAAAGCCTCTTGCACACATCCTTGTGGAGGGTCTATTCTGTAGGAATTACCTGACCCCTCCGACTGAGGCAATCTGCTAAGACGTTCAAGTCGCCCTGGATAAACCTCGTTACCAGGGAGATGCCTCGATCTCTTGACCAAATGAGCAGGTCCCTTGCGATCTCGTACAGTGTCAGGGAGTGGGTGCCTCCTTGCTTGGAAATGTAAGCCAAGGCTGTGGTATTGTCCGAGTTGATCTCCACCACTTTGTTTCGAAGGAGACTCTCGAAGTTCAACAAGGCCAGGTGGACTGCCAAAAGCTCCTTGCCGTTGATGTGCATGCTCCTCTGACTTGAGGTCCACAGACCTGAGCATTCCCGACCGTCCAGGGTCGCACCCCAACCCAAATCCGATGCGTCTGAGAATAGAACGTGGTTTGGTTTCTGAACTGCTAGGGGAAGTCCCTCTCTTAGACTAATATTGTCTTTCCACCAATTCAGGCATGTCTTTACTGTTTCGGAAATCGGGATTGAGACCGCCTCTAGCGTCTTGTCCTTTTTCCAGTGAAAAGCTAGATGGAACTGGAGAGGTCGGAGGTGTAGCCTTCCTAGCGAGACAAACTGCTCCAGGGATGATAGAGTTCCTACTAGACTCATCCAATTCCTGACTGAGCAACGTTCTCTCTTCAACATCCTTTGGATTACGAGCAGGGCTTGATCTATTCGGGGGGCAGACGGAAAAGCCCGAAAAACTGGACTGCGAATCTCCATCCCTAAATACAGTATAGTTTGGGATGGAATCAGCTGTGACTTTTCCATGTTGACCAAAAGTCCCAATTCCTTGGTCAGATCCAATGTCCAATTGAGATCCTTCAGACAGCGATGACTGGACGAGGCTCTGAGAAGCCAGTCGTCCAAGTAAAGGGAGGCTCGGATCCCCGATAAATGGAGGAATTTTGCCACATTCCTCATAAGCCTCGTAAACACGAGAGGAGCAGGACTTAGGCCAAAGCACAGGGCCCGAAACTGGTACACCACATTGTCGAAAACAAACCTCAGAAAAGGTTGGGAATCTGAGTGAATGGGGATGTGGAAGTATGCGTCTCTTAGGTCGAGAGAGACCATCCAGTCTCCCTTTCTGACCGCTGCTAAGACTGATTTCGTGGTCTCCATGGTGAACTTTGTCTTCGTGACAAAGACGTTCAGAGCACTCACGTCTAGCACCGGTCTCCAACCTCCTGTCTTCTTCGGTACTAGGAAGAGACGGTTGTAAAACCCCGGTGATTGAAGGTCCGAGACTTTGACCACCGCTCCCTTCTCTAGCAAAAGAGACACTTCTAGTTTCAGGGCTTGTCTCTTTGATTCCTCTCGGTAATTGGGAGAGAGATCGATGGGGGAAGTCGCTAGAGGAGGTTTGTGTACAAATGGAATTTTGTACCCCTCTCTGAGCAACCTCACAGACTGTTGGTCTGCGCCTCTCTTCTCCCAGGCTCGCCAGAAGTTCTTGAGTCTGGCACCTACTGCTGTCTGAAGCTGCGGGCAGTCAGACTCTGCCACGTGAGGACTTGGCTCCTTTCCTCTTTCCTCTCTTTCCTTCGGCACGAGTACTTCCCCTACTGGGAGCTCTGCCACGAAAGGGCGGAATAAACCTGGACGCTGGAGTGTCTATCCTTGGTCTAGCAGAAAAGGAAGTCGAAGGAGTCCCTTTGCGAGCAGAGGACGCTACCAAGTCATGGGTGTCCTTCTGCACGAGTGACAAAGCTATGTCCTTAACCAAAAGTTCAGGGAACAAAAACTTCGATAAGGGGGCAAAGAGTAGCTCAGATCTTTGACAGGGAGTAACTCCTGCCGACAGAAAAGAGCAAAGAGACTCTCGCTTCTTAAGGACTCCTGAAGTAAACGAGGAGGAGAGCTCATTGGATCCATCGTGGATGGCTTTATCCATGCAGGACATAATGAGTAAGGAGACATCTCTATCAGCCGATGAGATTTTCCTACTCAAGGCTCCCAAACACCAGTCAAGGAAGTTGAAAACTTCAAAAGCTCTAAAAATTTCAAGGTCCGAGGATGACCAACTAATCTTCGAGCGTCTCATGGCTAGGCGGCGGGGAGAGTCTACAAGGCTTGAGAAGTCGCCCTGGGCAGAGGCAGGGACTCCCAAGCCGAGAACCTCCCGTGGCATACCAGACGCTCGATCTAGACGAGAGTTTAGATGGGGGGAAGGCAAAGGCCGTCTTCCCTAAACTCCTCTTGGTTTCCAACCAATCGCCTAAAAGCCGTAAAGCTCTCTTGGACGAGCGAGAGAGTACAAGTTTTGTAAAGGCTGGCATGTCAGCAGGTACGCCTAAAACAAACTCAGACGGCGGCGAACGAGGAGCCACAGAGACAAAGTGTTCGGGAAACAACTCTTTAAAAATGAGCTTGACTTTCTTAAAGTCCATAGATGGCGGAACTGCTCTTGGTTCATCAATATCTGAAGGATGATCCTCAGGCTGAGGGTCAGCAACGTCCTCATCCGAAAGTTCCTCATCTGACAACTGATGAGAAACAAGCAAAGGGGTTGGCAATGCTTGACACGCAGCGTCCGCCCGCACTGGTGCATAAGTGGCGGACCAGGACGCAGCGTCCTGTAACTGCTTGACAGTCTGGGAACTGTCAACAACAACAGGTGCGTGAGGACGCACAGCGTCCACCCGAGACTGCTTAGACCGCCTAGTCTGAGCAGTCAAAACAACTCTAGGTTGCGGAAGTTGACGCTCAGCGTCAAAACAAGTCAACTCCGATGGTTGGCGAACGTCCTGAACGTCACCAGGCGCATCAGCAAGTTGCCTAACGTCCAAATGCGGCTGAAAATCCACACGAGATCGCATCGAGTGTGGTTCTACCCCAACTGCTTGACGTGACTTGGCTACACCAGCGTCAACAGGACGCACAAATGAACATTTGGGTGGCTGAAGGCCAGGATCTTGATGAGATAAACGGCTAGGCTCAACGGAAACCTTATCGGCATTGTAGTCTTCCATAAGGGACGCAAGCTTAGACTGCATGTCCTACAGTATAACCCATTTTGGGTCCACGGGAATGGGTGCGGTAACCGACGGGGTTAGCGTCTGAGACGGCACAACTTTGCCTTGCTTAGGCGGCGAGCAGTCATCCGATGACTGCAACGGGTCCGAACTGTCCCAATGACTACATCCAGGACGTTGGACCTGTCCTGAAGGGACCGACTTCCGTTTAAGAGGCCTAGAAACCTTGCTCCACGGTTTCTTGCGTGAAAAGCCTTCGGAAGACGAGGAAAAAATGGGCTCTCTCGTCTTATGGTAGGGGCGATCTTGGTGAGATACGCCTGATACCATAGAGGGAACGTCTGTTCGCTGATCAAGGCCTCTCGAACCCATAAGTCGTACGACATTACTTCTCCCCTGGGCTTGGGAGCTTGCAAGAGGTCCCGGACTAGGTGAACGACAGGCACGAACAGACGAACCCTCGGTCGCAACACTGTTCACAACACTTTGCGCACTAATCACTTTCCCACTTTCCGCCGTGGCACTATGACACTTAAGTTCCTTCACGTCAGCCATGAGTTGATTACGATCAGTTGCTAACGCTTCAACTCTTTCCCCCAATGCATGAATAGCACGTAACATGTCTTGCATAGACGGTTCCTGAGTGCTAGAAGGGGGGTTAGGAACAACCACTACAGGGGAAGGATTAGGTTCAGGGGCATGTGGAGAGGAAAAATCTACAGACCTAGATGAACTCCTCCTTACCCTATCTCTCTCTAGTCTACGTGCATATTTATCGTATTCGAGCCAATCGAATTCCGAAAGGCCCACGCATTCCTCACACCGATCTCCCAATTGACAGGTTTTACCCCGACAATTGGAACAAACAGTATGTGGGTCGAGAGAAGCCTTTGGAAGACGCCTATTACAGTCCCTAGCATTACACTTTCGAAATCTAGGTACTTGAGAAGGGTCAGCCATTTTGAATTAGTCAAAGAAAATTCCAAAAACAATCCAAGTCATCAACAAATAATCTGATTCAATAAAGAGTTCAAGAGGTTATGTTGAGGAAAAACACCTGCACTGCGAAAGCTCAAACCAAAATGAAGTACTTCACCAAATATGTTGAGAAAACTCCAGGTTCTACAGCGAGTATGAATACGTCGAAAGAGAAGAATTGAAGGGTTTGTTTACATGCAAGAGTGGTATCTGGCCGACAGTTGGCGCTGGTGGGCACACCCGCGACCTTCATAGCGATCGCTCGCGAGTTTTTTTTTAGTGTGTTTTCTGTCGAGCCGCTGAGTTGCAGCGATTATATATTCACCGGCTAAGTTAAATATTTAAAAATATAAAGACACCTCTTCTGAATTTACTAAGAATATCAAACAGCAAAACAAAATTTGCAATAAAGCCGATTCATAACTTTACTCCTCCCCAAAGAGTTTGATGAGGCTAAAGCTCTTCATTTTTATGAAATGAAACTTGTTCTGGTGACCACAGGAAAGGAAGAAGGTTGCTAGATTAATGTATGTCTCATTATTATTATTACTAGCTAAGCTACAACCCTACTTGGAAAAGCAAGATCCCATAAACCCAAGGGCTCCAACAGGGGAAAAAAGATGTTCGCAAGACTTCAAGCACTTGAATACAATTGAACAGTACTGTACTTCAATTTATTTCACAATATAATTAATCAAAGTTCATTTTCAAATTCACTCCACGCAGCCATCCAAAAACTGTTTCATGGCTAACATGAGAGATTGGAAAGCAGGAGACATTAATTCTTACTGATTGTTGGATAAATAGATACTACCACTAGAATTATGGGGTCTTCAGACTGGCCAGACAGTACTACATTGGATCCTTCTCTCTGGTAATGGTTTATTTTCCCTTTGCCTACTCGTATATACACCAAATAGTCTGGTGTATTCTTTACATATTCTCCTGTCCTCATACACCTGACAACACTGAGATTACCAAACAATTCTTCTTCTCTCAAGGGGTTAACTACTGCCCTGTAATTATTCAGTGGCCTCTTTCCTCCTGATAAGGGTAGAAGAGACTCTTTAGCTATGGTAAGCAGCTCTTCTAGGAGAAGGTCACTCCAATATCAAACCATTGTTCTCTAGTCTTTGGTAGTTCCATAGACTCTGTACCATGGTCTTCCACTGTCTTGGGTTAGAGTTCTCTTGCTTGAGGGTACATTCCGGCACACACTTCTATCCTATTTCTCTTCCTCTTGTTTTGTTAATGTTCTTATAGTTTATATGGGAGATATCTATTTTAATATTGTTACTCTTCTTAAGATATTTTATTTTTCCTTGTTTCCTTTCCTCACTGGGCTATTTACCCTGTTGGAGCCCCTGGGCTGATAGCATTCTGCTTTTCCAAATAGGGTTTTAGCTTAGTAAGTAGTAGTAGTAGTAGTAGTAGTAGTAGTAGTAGTAGTAGTAGTAGTAGTAGTAGTAGTAGTAATAATGCCAATAATAATAATAAAGCTGACATGTAACACCAACTCATAAGGTTTATAAATCATGTATTACAAATAAGCCTCTCTCCTAAGAGAACTATTCCTTCTTACTTAAGAAATATGCAGTTTAAAACAATATTCTTAGAGGTCATTAGAATGCATCCAGATAATAAAAATTCCAGTTTTAACAATCATACATGACTTGAACATATTATGGGAATAAAAATCATATCAGACAATCAAATAACAGAGCACAACTATGAAACAACCATAGTTTTTTTTCCAATTTGTTTAACAAGGGAAAAAAACACTATCTAACAGATGAAAAAGTATATAGAAAAATAAAAGAAACTATTGATACTCACTCAACATCACCTCTCACACAATTGTCCACTTCTAATATATGGTTCCCTATAAACCATACAAGGTTTGAAAAGTAAGGCGCCGCAGTACGGTCACAAATGAACTGCAACATTGACTGATCTCCAACTCTGTAAACATTCAGAGAGAGAGTTCTCACTGCAATGCGAACCATGCTCTCTGGATGATTGAAGAATTTGATGGCCTCTGTATATAGTGGGAAATCATTTGTGTGCTGCAAAGAAATTTTTAAAAATAGGATAAGTGATTAAACAACAAAGGCACAGAGTACAGTATTGGTATACAAGATAATATACTGTATATCAATAAGATTCATTTACAATTAAAAATTCTCCAAGACATGTTCTGAAGTCTTGAAGACAGGAAAAGGATGGCCAAAAATTACTTTTCTGTATTAAGTGTACGATGAAGGGGTTGTTAACCCACAATCAAATAACAGAAGACAATTACATTTTAAGTTCCAGTTATTCCAAGGTATTAAGCTAAAATGTCTCGCCTAAATGACTGAATGACCTCTATCCTTACAGAACTGAATGGAAGTTTAGGCTTATAATCCCTCAACCTCTCACACAAATAAATATTCAAACTAATGATAAAGGATGCATTTAAATGTTTCATAAATTAATTTATCCATAAAAATTCATCAATCATAAAAAAGTACCAGTTATATCACTGTTAACTCTGATGGGTTGGAGATGCAAAAGTGTAAAGTCACTTCTAACTATTGAGCTTTTTCTGTTCAAGACATCAGAAGATAAAAGCCTATTTTCCATTCTTGGATTTGTATGTAAAAAATAATTAGCTATTAATTATTAAATGTTATTGCCAGTTAAACATAACTCACAATAATTTACACTGGTATGGTCATAGTAAATTATTCCAGCCAGAATGGTTATGGTTCACTTTCCCTTTGCCGACTTATACACCTGATAGTCTAGCCTATTCTTTACAGATTCTCTTTTGTCTTCATAAACCTGACAACACCGAGAGTACCAAACAATCCTTCTTCATCCAAGGGGTTAACTACTACAATGTAATTGCTCAGTGGCAACTTTCCTCATGGTAAGGGTAGAAGAGAGACTGTAGCTATGGTAAGCAGCTCTTCTAAGAGAAGGAGACTCCAAAATCAAACCATTGTTCTCTAGTCTTCGGTAGTGCCACAGCCTTTGTACGATGTCTTCACTGTCTTAGGTTAGATTTCTCTTGCTCGAGGGTACACTCGGGCACCCTATTCCACCTTATTTCTCTTACTCTTGTTTTGTTCAAGTTTTTATAGTTTACATAGGAGATATTTATTCTAATGTTGTTACTATCCTTAAAATATTCTATTTCTCCTTGTTTTCTTTCCTCACTGGGCTATTTTCCCTGTTGGAGCCCCTGGGCTTATAGCACCCTGCTTTTCCAACTAGGGTTGTAGTTTGGATAATAATAATAATAATAATAATAATAATAATAATAATTATAATAATAATAATAATAATACACAAAAAAAAGTGAAGTCCATGCACAATATTAGTTACTGTAGAGCAGTACTGTACATGCATTACATCTAAATATATTTTATGCAGGTACAGACACTTTAATGTATCATGAACCAGCAACTCAATCTCATAAATATTTTTAATTTCAGTAAGGGTAAATAACCATATATATACTGTACCTCATTATAAAAGAAGTGAATAGTATGGATGTTGAGCTTTAAGGAAAGGGTCTTCAAGAATGATATGTAATACGCCATCACCTCCTCATCGCTGAAGTCAAACTTATGTACAATGATAGAATTGACATGATTATTTGAGAGGAGGTAATCTGAAATAAAATATAAGTATTGTAGAAAAAAAAAATTCTACAAGACTCTAATTCTGGTTTAAAAATTTGGAAAGTGTTCCATTTACACTGTGATTAAAATATCCACACTCTGGATAAAACTAAATTTCAGAACTTGTACACTGTACTGAAAATATGAAATCAACTACATTATTCAGAAAACAATATATTTAGTCTCTCTTGTTTACATAAGATACTGTATACATGTCAATTAAAAAGCATACTATTCAATTTTAATAGCAACAAAATGAAAAATCATCAGAACATAGTCAGATCATAAGTACTCAACAATTAAAAAACAAATATGACATTCTTTGTAAAAGATGATAGCACTTTATTATTGCATAGACTGCCATAATATACAGTAATATACCCAAGATCACTTATAAAACTAAGTCAAAATCAATGTTGGTATAATAAACAACAAACTCCAAGCTTACAGGTTAAGTAACAATTTGTTTACCTGGTTCATGTGTAACAATAATGACAAAAAGCCAAACACGGTAGGAATTATGTAACTCTAGTCTCGTGGGTTTCAGGATATTTATCCATGTAACATAAAAAGTGACTGAAGTTGATTGCTGTTAGCCAGTTCCCAAACTAAAATATACTGCAACAATATGATCTTCATTTTGAAAAAGCAGGCTCAACTATTTCCATAATCAAAATCAAAACCGCATTCTATTCAGCAACTGGTGTCATTACTAATACGATGATTTGAGGTTCAGTCACAAAGCTGAAATTAATAGCCAAAAACTGGTCTGTTTCTCCTCTCAAGACAACTTAGCATCCTACTATTAAAAAACCTAAACAGGTCAGCCCACACTAACCACGTCAGTAATCTTGGGTCGTACAAGAAAAATCAGTGAGATATTACATATCAACATCAATGACCACAGTACTCTAAAGATGCGTTCCTGCAGGGAGAGAATTCAATTTTGTCCATTGTTTTTGGTTTAGAAGAAAGGTTCGTACCTCTTGGGACATGCCCTTGGACAAAAAATATCAATAAACTTCTTTACAAAGATACAAAAAGACTAGAGCAGAGTTCTATGCAAAAGGTTATCTTCAGAATATTTCTCATTATTCTATCAATATTATTGCTAGGACTATTTAAGCAATCAGTTACACAGTTCATGGTCAAAACCAATGCAGTTAAGAGGTACTCTAAATAGATGTTGGTCAGTGAAAATTTATCTGCCTACACTCTATCAATACATTTTGTTTAACTTTAGGTCCTGGAAGCTGCATTTTCCTATTTTACAGCTTCAGATACATTATAAGAAATCAAAACCTTCAATGTCATACATGACATCCAACTTGTAATGCTGAAAGTCAATGGGTTCTAAAAAGAGCTTCAGGCTGAAAAGACTTATGTGTTCGGGTAGGATCAAGGCAGTTATTACGACAACGTTACTAAAGATCTTCAACAATCAAATGTTTTCCTGTTCTCATTGACTGCTGTAAACCACGCAGTTATTCTATTTCTAAATACAGTTCAGTAATGCCTTGACATAAGAGGACTCCAACATACGAGCAAGCCACTGAGGAAATTTTTACATGGAGATACGAACACGCTTACAGATGGGAATGCTAGGTGGCCAAGCACTTGGGAGCTCTCGAAGCCTGCATCACTCATTTATTTTGCATCATCTCCAACTTCTGTTTGCATATCCGAGCATCTCCAATGTTGTTTGCGTTATTTACGTGATTTTAACGTACTGTACAGTATATTTACAGATAATTATCCTAATAAGTGAAAGGTCACATGAAAGTGAGTGGAAACATTGAAAGTGCGAAGAAAAAGTGCATGATGACAATAGAGGGGAAGTGTGACATTATCGAAAAAAACCAGCATGGTGTCCGTATGAGTGAACTGGCGCACCATTACCAGAGGAGTACAGTACATCGACAATACTGTACTTAACATCCTCAAACAGAAGGATGCTATTAAGAGAACACAGCCTTCTAAAGGCCTAACTACCATGTCTAAGTTTTAGACTGATATAAATGAAGAGATGGAGATGCTTCTGTTGTTGTGAATTAAAGAAAAGCAGCTGGCGGGAGATAGAGAGACTGAGAAAATCCTCTGTGAGAAGGCCCTGGGCAATCTACAAATATTTGAAAGAAAGGGAAGCAGCTGAGAATGGGGGAACATTAACACCAGTAGAGACGTTCAAAGCTAGTTGTGGCTGGTTTGATAACTTTAAAAAGCAAGCTGGGCTCAACTCGGTTGTGAAGCATGGGTAAGCTGCGAGTTCGGATGTGAAAGTTGTGGATGAGTATGTCGAACATTTTTCCTCGCTTAATGCTGTCAAAGATTATATCCCCAACCAGTCTTGAACTGTGATGAAACTGGCCTTTTTTGGAAAAAGATGCAAAAGAGGACATTCATAACGGCAGAAGCGAGGGAGAAGAAACTGCCGGGCCATAAATCCACGAAAAACAGACTGACTCTAGCCTTATATGCTAATGACAGTGGTGACTACAAGATCAAGCCACTGCTGGTGTATCACTCCGAAAACTCATGCGCTTTCAAGAGTCACAAGATCTTGAAAAAAAAGCTTTGTTATGTGGCGAGCAAATTCAAAAGCATAGGTTACGAGGCCTTTCTTCAAAGAATGGGTAAATCTGGCCTTTGATCTGACAGTCATGAAGTAGTTGATGGAGAAAAACCTGCCATTGAAACGTCTTCTCATTTTAGACAATGCCCTTGGCCACCCTCCAGGTCTTGAGGATGACATTCTTGGTGATTTCAAGTTCATTAAGGTCCTCTATCTCCTGCCCAACACAACTCCACTTCAATCCATAGACCAACAGGTCATTTCAAATTTCAAGAAGCTGCACAAAAGCATTTGTTCAAAAAATGCTTTGATGTCACAGATAACACCAACCTTACCTTCATGAATTTTGGAAGGACCATTTTAACATTGTGAATTGTTTAAAGATTATTGGTGAAACATGGCAGGGTGTAACACTAAGAATCTTAAATTCAGCTTGGAAGATATTGTGGCTAGATTCTGTAGCTTTGAAAGGGATTTCAAAGGATTCAATATGCAGCCTGACCCTGAACCCATTGTGTCGGAAGAGATTGTGTCTCTCGGAGAGTCCATGGGGCTGGAGGTAGAAGAGGTAGATGTCAAACACCTTGTTGAGGAGCTTCAAGAAGAGCTCACAACTGAGGGGTTGATCGAGGTCCAGATGATGCAACATTCAGAGGTGTGGCAAGAGCTCAGTAGTGAGAAGATGGTGGAAAAGAAGTAATTTCTTTCTTCAAGGGAGATTAAGGAAGTGTTGGCTAAGTGGCAGGATGTTTCAGACTTTGTTGAATAGACCCATATAATTGTCTACTGGTCATGCATCGGCTCTTTTTAATGATACTTGCTGCACTCATTTCCTCAACACTTTGAAAGGGAGACAGAAACAAACCTCGTTGAATAGGTATTTTTTTTAAAGGTTTGCAGCAAGAGAAATTGAGGCAAAAGAATGCTAAGACAAGTGAAGAATAAAAAAAATTAAAAAATCAAAAGAAATAAAATTTTAAAAATTCAGTAAGCTAAGTTCAGTCTATATGGTACCGTCCAATTCTCTCCTTCCCTCCCTCCCTCCCTCAGCACACATCCGTTAGCCGCTGTCGTATCTCGAAGGTAAGAACTCCATAATAAACCCACATTTTATTGCAAATCACAGTGCAGCAATCATTTCTATCATTTAGTGAGTGTATGTAAATTACAATAGCAATTAAAAGCATGTGTTTTCTATTGTTATATAATTGATTTGGGTGTTTTTAAGAGGGTGGGAATGGACTAAATTTTTTTCAGTTATTTTATATGGGAAAAATTCACTCGAGATACGAGCAATTTGACACACAAGCTTGATCCTGGAAAAAATTATGCTCTTATGCCAAGGTATTATTGTACAGTAAAATATTGCAACATCATTCTAATAGGCCATGCTCTTAACCCTAAAACTGTAATCATTCAAATAAAAAGTTTCACATTCCACAGTTCCAGTTAGATACTATACTGTATATGCATATGCAATTCAATATTTTCATGCATTCTGAAAGTAATAACTTTTTTACTTCAATACTTGATCTAATATTCAATATAGTGAAAACTCTACACAAACAAAATAATTTCAGTTGAGATTCTTGTCAATTTAATTATCTTAACCTTGTATAATCTTTTTCACTTGTCATGGCAATGTTTAACTAGAATGGAGATCTTGGAACCACATAAGTCTCTAAGTATTCCCTATAAAGGGCATATTACATACCTATAATTACGATTACTATAGTGAAAATTAATGAGATTGAATTTGCTATTTACTAATACAACATTGAAAAGCACTATTGTATGAATGTCCAAGAAAAAGGGGGATGATAAATCTGCATTTTGGTACAGTCGATTGTTTCTTCGTTGCTGGTCTCGGGGGGAAGAGATTAAGAAGCACAAGACATTGCAGACTTAAGTTACTGCCTGTTGTCTCTCGGGAACTGTCAGAAGAAGGACTGGTAAAAGAGCATTGCCATTTAATCTGATCATGGGTATAAGTGCTCTGTCTCCTACAAGACAGGGCACTGGCTACAATATGGTGAATGCCTGTAATGCAGGAAGAAATCAGTAAGGGGGATTCACATTACTCTGGTACAATCTGAAGACTCTCCTTCACCTCTGACACATCTCTTTGAGGCAGTTTTGGTCTTCTGGCAGCAGGTGAATGCTTGGCACTAGGATAAGATGATAAAGGAACAGTCAAAGCATGAGCACTGCATACCAATACCTCTTCTGAGAATGGAATACAGCAGTTTCTCTCCTCCCCAAGAAAAGAGAAAGACGATCGGGTTGGCAACCTTCATCTCAACCAACAGTACATGAGATCACTCTCCATGCAAGAGATCAGCACACTGTCTCTCCCACAGGGAGAAAAATGGTAAGAGTCACACACATACAAATAATATCGATCAGATCTCCCAAAATTCTTCAACTCTGTCTTCATGTTTTCCCTAAAAGTTGCAGTGAAGGCACCAATGAAAATGAGGCAGGGTAGAAGGAAGAACTTAAGAGTTTGTCTTCTACGGTAATTGTGCAGGCCGATGATGACAATCCCAAGGGGAGAGAGCCACAATAGCACAGCCAGGTGATGGGTCATTAGTGCCTTTCTGAGGTCAAAAAGACATTAAAGAAAAAGAAGGTAGACTGCCCCCTTCCATTTACACTGAGTCGTCAGCTGACCGTTCCTCCGACGGAGCACCAGTGAATTCTAAGGAAAGCCAACTCCTTAGTTCACACTGTCACAGTCATTGTAGTGTCACAAAGATCTGTCGAGTAAAAGTATAGGGGACAAGGAGCAATGGCCTATGATCTCTTAATAAACAATTCCAACGGCCACCCCCTGCAGTGCAATAATGCTGATAGGGTGGCACCATATAAAATTTTGACACAACCAGTTCTAACTCCTCCATTCTAACCACCAGGTTGAGGTGAAAGAGGGAGAGGGGCCACTAGCTCATCAAAGTTGGGTCAGTAAAACAGAAAAAGAAACTGAGAATTAAGTTTCAAATGGCACTAATACCACCACACAGCCTGTAGGGGGGGGATTACACCCACTTAAGAAAGTTGAATAAAGATTGATGCCTCCAAGCTGAGAGGAGAGTCAGACAAGAACCATAGCCAAGTGAGTTATTAGTGAAACACCAAGATCAAGAATTTTTCATGAACTGTCTTTAGTGTTTTCCCTTTCCCCTCTTTCGCTGAGATCGGGTCTTGTTTTCTACTATTTTTTTAAATCCTAATTAAGAAATAAAACTAAGAAACCTAGTGTCAAAATAAATTCTGTTGAGAGAATTAAGTGTCCTTACCCACCCATCCTTAAAATACTATATTAAAGTCACGTGTCCTACATCTAAATAACTTGTTAAAGTATGGCCATGCACAAGAGGGACCGAACAGCAACAACCATACCCCCTAATAGGAACAAGTACATTGATTACCAGCAGGTTGCACAGAAAACTCTCACACAATCATAGTAATCAGTATACACTGCATATCCTTCACTACTTCTTCCATTAAAATATCCCTTGAATGTGACTATCTGCCAAAGCATTTATTCAATCTGAAATGTGATGCAAAAGATTAAAACAACCAAATGGGGATGCCGAGAAGTATGTACTTCTGTACTGTCCGGCGCTGGAAGTCAAAGTGAGGGTTGTTTCAACAATCAAGTGGGTGGGGCCAACAACCACCCTACAGGTAATCATGTCTATCTCATTGAAAGTTTAAACGGCCTTCCCAGCTTCGTTAAGGACATACTCTTATTAAAGGATGATGGTTTGTATTTGTGTGAGAACAAATAAAGAAATAATCATGCAACTCAAATTAAATGTTCACAACTAAAGAAAATGCAAGAAAAAGGTCCCATCTTATTCCAGTTTTACATTGCATAGCAATGACAGGTACAAAATTACATTACTGTATACTACATGGGAGTACAGTACAGTATCTAAAATATAAAATACAATATAAGTTATTATCTTTAAAGGATCAGTGCCCTAGTATTTAACATTATGTACTTACATAACGACGTCTCATTCCTAATGTTTTCGAAAAGGATATTTAGAGTTTGTAGAAGTTGAACACAAACGTAGCTTCCACATTTCTGTCGCATAATTCGCAAAAAGAAGGCGAGCATATTCTTCTCCAAGAAGAAGCTGAAATAAACAAATAAAATTATGACAAATCTCAAAACTAACAAAAAGCCGACTATATAATTATGATCTACAGTATATCAAGTTAAGACAGGAAACTCTAAATTATAGAATATAGTAGAGTAATAGAATTTCTTAAATGAAAATAATTTCTATCATTCACTATTTTTACATACCACAAAATGATGTCAACATTAAACATTTGCAAAAAACAGTTAATAGAATTTCAGTATTTCTTAAACATTTTAAAAGTTAATAGAATTTCAGTATTTCTTAAACATTTTAAAAGTTAATAGAATTTCAGTATTTCTTAAACATTTTAAAAGTTGAGTGAATTTGATTTTCGCATTTCAATGTCATCATTCTTTAAATATTAACAAAAAACCCAACGGAATGTACTTACTCAAACACAGAGGAGTCATTTTGGTCCCCCCAAATTAGAATTTCTGCAATAGATCTCAGGGTTTCAACAAGAAGCTCCCGATTGTTGTCCTGCACCACCTGGTTTCTACTGAGCACATTGTAAAGGTGCCTGTAAAAATCATTAAAATACATAAAATTTCACATCTCTGCTCAGACCAAATATTTTCCCTAAAATAAGTTAGAAAATATAGCATGCTTATTCAAATACCACATATTTTTGGTCCTCATACATTACCATCGATAATATTAAATACTAAGAATAATGAGATAAATGAATGTTAAACATTATTGAAGAACTTCTGGGAAGACACAAGAGTCCTAAAAATTAAGAAATTTTAACATTTCATCGATTTTAATGATTACATTAGCGCTACATGAACCATACACAGTATTTTTAAGGGTACTTTTCCTAAGAAAAATTATTCTTGTTTCTATTTACACTGTTCAAACAAATTATATTTTTCTTCGTTTCTCATAAAAAAAAAATCCCAGATTCTACAGTTATCATCAGGGAGCATTAGCTTTGATATAATTAGAACGATGACTATCGTGTAAGATTCAATGACATCATACCCAGCTTCCCACTGGAATTCTGAAATTGCCAGATACAGTATTTTATATGTTAAATGTAGAGGCACGTAAACACAAATTTGATTTGTCTAATAAAAAATAATTACCGGTAAAAACAATTTATGTTATTTCTTTCCTTTTTAGGATTACACTTGAAATGGGACCTCCTGTTTAAACATTTGATTTTCTGTGAGCAAAAAGTACTTAAAAGATATTAAAAAAACTTATATAGCTCTCTTTCTCTTTCTCACTTACAAAGCTCCTCACCTAACCTAACCTGAGAACCCTTGTCTTTAACAATTAGGGTGGCTGTTACGTCTCTTCTGCAACTCACCCCACCAATGACATATTATTAGTTTTTAAATATAAATAATCTGTTTTAGGAATTCTATTATGTTTAAAATGGTTTATTCTGTGATATATTATGATGGAAAACAAAATAATTTCTTGCCCCACACTCCTACATGGAGCCTCTGTATAATGACGGACAGGAACACGTGTATAAAACACGGAGCATTTGTATATCAGAGGCCAGTTCCTCACGCGTTCATTAAAAATGGACATCAACTAACCTAAACTTTCCCCCCTTACCTAACCTACAAGCTGTGTCCTTACCTACTTACCTAATGGGCCCTACGACCCCCCTACACTGCCGTATTCTAAGTTAGACATAATAATACATACAGGTGGCCGCTATCATACATGCACCCCTAGAACACCAATTGACCTAACTCCCCCCAGCTAACCAAACCTACAGGCCATGTCCTTGCCTACTTAACTAACGGGGACCTACAACCACCCCTAGACTGCCATATTCTTAGTGATGGAGTTGAAAGTAGGGGATTTCTGGGGTATGGCCATCATCATACATAACCCGCAAAAACTTTTGAATTGTAAAATATATTTGACAAAATTTTTAATCATTCAACTTCAACATTGGAAATAAAACAGGTTTAAAGTAGTAATTCCTATTTGTCAGTATTTTTCAAAAGGCACGGGACAATAGAATAACCTAATTATGTCCTATGGTAAAACAATGTATCAAGGTTATAGCCCAATTTAAATTTCAGTTTAAATAGGTTAAAATTATGCAATTGGTTTATTAGTCAAGGCTAAGTCTGTCCTTGTTACACTGGACTAACCAACCACCAACTTCAAATAGCAACCCAGTAAGTGACGAGTACAAACACATTGCATGCAATCATTGTCCTAACACGCAATTAGCGCCGTGCCCATCCCCGATTGTCCCAGGTGTTGAAGCAGCCAAGATTAATCCTAATAAAACTCCTCCTACGGAAGGAGAAACCTTCCTTATCCCTGATGGTACTCACCGCAGATGGTCCAACGAGTGAGGATTTTTTTGCTTCCATAGCCCACCTCCGAACCACCCTCTTCCTTTGAGCATTCTGATAACTTAAATTATGGCCATAATTCGAGGCCAAAGAAGAATAAATCATAAAAAAGACGGATGGAACGACTTCCAACACCTCCACGATCTATTGTCAACAAACCACTTAATCGTCATGAGTCAGACCAGCTGATTGGAGATCACCAACACTGACACTTATTGGTCGCCTTTAACAACGACCGCCAAGTTTAAAGACCTCTGACGTCCTATCAGGCCTTTTAATTTGCATAGCTGCCAGGAGATTAACTCTGGCCCGTAGATATATCATGTGGGGGGAAACTTTATCCATTAATATAAATATAATACGTCTCTAAAACTTTTATATCCTACAGGATATGGGTTATAGGATGCCCATAGACATCCGTATATACTGGATCCATAAAAGTACAAAAACCTTTATATGAAGACAAGAATTTCTTGATTATGCTATTTTATATACTGACGCAACATTAATAAAGTTATATAACTTACGATATATTACAATTTATAAGTTTAAAGACCTTATTTACACTTGAAATGATAAACTTTAGACTTCAGGACATTCTCGATTTAAGTTAAGGTCAATTTACAGAAAACGGATTATGATGATTAAGGAAATTTTGAAAAGACTTCGATAAATCTACATGACCCGTCTGGTCATGCGTGACATTTTAGATAGCTATCAAGTCAAGTACAACCTTTTAAATGTCCACCCAGTACCTCACGACATTAACTGATAAGAATTTTGATCTCTGTCAAACACAAACTATGGTAAAAGCCGTCTCACCGACGATCACGTCATTTTTGTAATGTCAAGAGTAAAGTAACGTACCGTATCTGAGGGTAATTTCCAAAATCTATCAAATGGAAAATTATCTCTGGTATGGAAAACAGTCATAGACTTTAATTATACTGTGCCTCTATACTCGACAAAAATAATTCAGGCATTGCAAAACTATTATATTATAATCTATCACTACCGGATCAGCTTATCTCATTAAGCAATTGAATTTCACTATCTGATAGGACAAATTTTACATTTGTATTCATATTGCACGTTCTTGTGTGTCATAATATTTGTTTATTATAACATACCAAACCCACAGATATTCTAGTGTACTGGAAACGAAAAACAGAATTTTATATGAACTTGTAGCAGGGGTAGTGAGATCGAAAATTAGATGGCAAGATAAGGTGAAGGATGATATGGATAGAAGAGGTTTTGTGGAAGAGGGTGACTGATAGAAGGCATTGGACAGGCCGCATCAGGCAACTGACCCCTTAATGTAAGGATAACGGTAGGAAAGAAGATTTTGATCTTCAGGGATTTGGCTGGCTTTATTCCTATCTTCATTTACCATAACCCAGGCTACCTAGGAAGAAAAATTCAGGAGCGCATATATTTGCTTATATCTTTATTAAAATTCTTTTCATGAATAAAAAGGTAAGACTTTTATCAATAACAGTATTGATATATGATAGTTGCATGTAGCCTACAGTAGCTATGGTGTCTGTCGCAATACTATGTTTTTAATATAAAATTCGATAACATGCGATCTCAAAAGTAAGCAATATTTCAAAAAAAATCTCCTTTGAAAATTACGTAGCACATCTAGTCGTTCAGAATGGATAAATTTCATAAGTATCGATTTTCCCTCACTAGAGGAATGGCATTCTTCGTCTTTGTTACTCCTTACTGTTGCTACTTAGACTTCTAG
>NC_090738.1:21772037-21832037 GCF_036898095.1 Palaemon carinicauda | reverse complement strand
ACTTAAGAGCTCTAACAGGGCAAAGTACTCTCTCTAGTTCGTTCCCCACCATGTTGGACAGGCTTGGGATCTCGAACGACTTAGGGCAAGGACGGGAAGGAAGCTCGTTTTAGCCAAAAAAACCGAGCCGCAAGGAACATGTAGCCGTTTCAGATGTGAAACCTATGTTCCTGCTGAAGGCGTGGATCTCACTTACTCTTTTACCTGTTGCTAAGCACACGAGGAAAAGAGTTTCTAATGTGAGGTCCTTAAAAGAGGCTGATTGGAACGGTTCAAATCCTGATGACATTAGGAACCTTAGGACCACGTCTAGATTCCAGCCTGGAGTGGACAACCGACGTTCCTTTGAGGTCTCAAAAGACCTAAGGAGGTCCTGTAGATCTTTGTTGGAGGAAAGATCCAAGCCTCTGTGGCGGAAAACCGCTGCCAACATACTTCTGTAACCCTTGATCGTAGGAGCTGATAGGGATTTTACGTTCCTTAGATGTAACAGGAAGTCAGCAATCTGGGTTACAGTGGTACTGGTTGAGGAAAACTGCATTGGCCTTGCACCAGCTTCGGAAGACTTCCCATTAAGACTGATAGACTCTGAGAGTGGATGTCGTCCTTGCTCTGGCAATCGTTCTGGCTGCCTCCTTCGAAAAGCCTCTAGTTCTTGAGAGACTTTCGATAGTCTGAAGGCAGTCAGACGAAGAGCGTGGAGGTTTGGGTGTACCTTCTTTACGTGAGGTTGACGCAGAAGGTCCACTCTAGGAGGAAGAGTCCTGGGAACGTCGACCAGCCATTGCAGTACCTCGGTGAACCCTTCTCTCGCGGGTCAGAGGGGAGCAACCAACGTCAACCGTGTCCCTTTGTGAGAGGCGAACTTCTGAAGTACCCTGTTGACAATCTTGAACGGCGGGAATGCATACAGGTTGAGATGGGACCAATCCAGCAGAAAGGCATCCACGCGAACTGCTGCTGGGTCTGGAATCGGAGAACAATACAAGACGAGCTTCTTGGTCATCGAGGTAGCGAATAGAACTATGGTTGGCAGACCCCACAGGGCCCAAAGTCTGCTGCAAACATTCTTGTGAAGGGTCCACTCTGTGGGGAAGACCTGACCCTTACGGCTGAGGCGATCTGCCATGACATTCATATCGCCCTGAATGAGCCTCGTTACCAGCGTGAGCTTTCGATCTTTGACCAAATGAGGAGGTCCCTTGCGATCTTGAACAACTTCCTCGAATGAGTCCCTCTCTGCTTGGAGATGTAAGCCAAGGCTGTGGTGTAGTCGGAGTTCACCTCCACCACCTTGTTAAGCTGGAGGGACTTGAAGTTTATCAAGGCCAGATGAACTGCCAACAACTCCTTGCAATAGATGTGAAGTGTCCTTTGCTCCTGATTCCATGTTCCCGAGCATTCCTGTCCGTCCAGTGTCGCACCCCAGCCCGTGTCCGATGCGTCCGAGAAGAGACGGTGGTCGGGGGTCTGAACAGCCAAAGGTAGACCTTCCTTGAGAAGAATGCTGTTCTTCCACCACGTTAGAGTAGACCTCATCTCTTCGGAAACAGGAACTGAGCCCGTCTCTAGCGTCATGTCCTTTATCCAGTGAGCAGCTAGATGATACTGAAGGGGGCGGAGGTGGAGTCTCCCTAACTCGATGAACAGGGCCAGCGATGAAAGTGTCCCTGTTAGACTCATCCCCTGCCTGACTAAGCATCGGTTCCTTCTCAGCATGCTCTGGATGCATTCTAGGGCTTGGAAGATCCTTGGGGCCGACGGACAAGTCCGAAAAGCTCGACTCTGAAGATCCATACATTAGGAAACAATGGTCTGGGATGGAACGAGCTGAGACTCCTCAAAATTGACCAGGAGGCCCAGTTCCTTGGTCAGATCCATAGTCCATTTGAAAATCTCCAGACAGCGACGACTTGTGGGAGCTCTTAAAAGCCAGTCGTCTGACGGAGCCGGACACAAGATCATGATACTGCTGCACAGTCTGTAAACTGACAATCATGGGCAAGCGAGGAAGTACAGTGACAACCCGAATCTGTCTAGACTCTCTGGGTCGTACAGACAACTCCTTAACGGGTTGCTGAGGTTGCCGCACTGCGTCACAACAAGTCCCTTCTGTTGGTTGTTGAACGTCTTCCCCGTGACACATTGACTCCGTAAACAAAAATCCTCTAACAAGGACTAAGCTTGGACTGCATGTCATGCAACACAGCTCAAGGTCTATGGGAGCAGGTGTGGTAACAGACGGGATTAGCGGCTGAAGTGGAACCATTACCTTCCCTGTAAGCATGTTATGCTTAAATAAAAGTCCATAAGAGGTTATGCAGCTAAAGGCTCCCTCCAAATGACAGAGTCCTCAAGGGAATATCAGAAGGAGGGAGAAAAGAACTTTTTCATCTACAGGGACCTTATCCTAGAAAAGCTAAGTTCTCTGAGTGAGGGTTCACTGGTGCAAAAGCAGCAGACTAGAAGGCAACGTTATGAAACTGCTTGACAGTCTAGTGAGTTGGCAACAACCCAAGATATGTTGAGAAGCATGCGGTAAGGTATGCAGAGCATGATGAATGCAGAGTATGCTGTATGCAGAGCATGCTGTAAGTAGAGCATGTTGTATGCAGAGCATGCTGAATGCAGAGCATGCTGTATGCAGAGCATGTTG
Organism: Palaemon carinicauda; assembly: GCF_036898095.1. Taxonomy (NCBI): domain Eukaryota; kingdom Metazoa; phylum Arthropoda; class Malacostraca; order Decapoda; family Palaemonidae; genus Palaemon; species Palaemon carinicauda. The sequence continues at coordinate 21,829,381 of NC_090738.1, read as the reverse complement.
TATGCAGAGCATGCTGAATGCAGAGCATGCTGAATGCTGAGCATGTAGTAAGCAGAGCCTGCTGTAAGCAGAGCCTGCTGTAAGGAAAGCAGAGCGTGTGCATGGCGTTTAACATTTCTCAGAAATTCCATGACCAGTGCTAGAGTGCTTTATGCATGCTTGCATGGGGTTTAAAAATCAACATAATGTTTACCTTACATTCATAACTCATGATTCATATTTTTGCCATGGTTTGAAAATGGAGGTAAGGTATGCTGAACAGCAGAGTCAGAACGAGCTGGAACAACAACAGTGGAAGGTGCAGAAAGTTCCTGTTCCTGTGGTATGAGTGGAGCGTGAAGAGACCGAGGTTGCGCAGAACAAGGTAAAGTTCCCGCAAGCAGAGGTGTCTGAGGCGCAGGATCAGGGTGCACGGGTTGAGCTCGGTGCAGCAGCTGAGGAGACTGACTCACAGGTGGAAGAGGTTGTACCTCCACCGAGAGTTGCACCACCGGTGGAGCAGCCAGGGGAGGAGGAGGAAGAGTGGGGTAATCCTCCTGATCCCAAACCGAAGGTTGCCTTAAAGAAGGCTGAGGCTGAACAACACTGGGAACAGCGAACACAGAAAGAGGTTCAACATCGTACGCCTGGCAGATGGTGCTGCGACTGGGTGCAGCGAGTGCAGGCGGGTTGAGCACAGGCTGAACGGGTGCAGGGGAGGTGCAACACTCTCAGCCCGACACTCACACAACAGGTCCGAAAGCTGTGCTTGCATGGACTGTAGTAGAGTCCACAACATCGTACGCCTGGCAGATGGTGCTGCGACTGGGTGCAGCGAGTGCAGGCGGGTTGAGCACAGGCTGAAAGGGTGCAGGTGGAGGTGCAACACTCTCAGCCCGACACTCACGCAACAGGTCCGAAAGCTGTGCTTGCATGGACTGTAGTAGAGTCCACAACATCGTACGCCTGGCAGATGGTGTTGCGACTGGGTGCAGCGAGTGCAGGCGGGTGCAGCACAGGCTGAACGGGTGCAGCCGGTTGGTGCACCACCGGTGCAGGCGGGTGCAGCACAGGCTGAACGGGTGCAGGCGGTTGGTGCACCACCGGTGCAGGAGGAGGAGGAGGTGCAACACTCTCAGCACGACACTCACGCATCAGGTCCGAAAGCTGTGCTTGCATGGACTGTAGTAGAGTCCACAACATCGTACGCCTGGCAGGTGGTACTGCGATCAGGCGGAGCGAGCATAGGGGGGGGGAGTGTAGGCGCACTCTCAGCCCGACAAACTGATGACTGAGGAGAGTCAGAGCTAACCCAATGACTGCATCCGGGTTGTTGAACTTTACTTCGTACGTCTGGCATAGGTCTGGACTTTACGTTTAAGAGGTCTTGAGACCTGAGACCAGCGTAACTCTGCCTTTATTTTCTCCTCTAAATCTCTTCTGCAGACGAGCAAAATAAGGGCTCAATCGTCTGCGGGTGGGAGTGACGGTCTCGGTAAGACACGCCCACAACCACCGAGGATACTTCTGTGCGCTGATCAAGGCCTGCCGAACCCTTATGCCCTTCGACATTGCTTCTCCCCTGGGCTTGGGAGCTTGCAAGAGGTCCCGGACTGGGAGGATGACTGGCGCGCACAAAAGTACCCTCACGCATAACACTGACATACTTTGCGCTAATCACTTATCACTTTGATTTCTGTTTGCACTTATTTCACTGAACTCGAAACTTTAAGTGGTTTGTACCTGAAACACGCAATTCTATCCTTCTCAAAAGTTAGTAATTGCGAAAACAGAATTACAATGTAACAGAAAAATCTAATGAAAGAAAATTCAGTGGCTGGAAAGAGACTAAACACTAGATCACTCTAGAAACGTTTAGTTTCTTCCCCTAAAGAGACTAGGGATAAGAGCAAAACGATAACGACGTTACTCGTACGCCTGGCAGGCTTGAGGGAAACGTTTATCCTCTTTCTCCCTCCGTCTCTCTCTCTCTCTCTCTCTCTCTCTCTCTCTCTCTCTCTCTTGACTTAGAACCTGAGAGAAGAGCCCAATCATATATATCGTTAAAACATATTATTGTTAAAGGAAAAAACTGAAATATTTCCCAAAAAGAAAAGTTCCTTTATTAGGATCAAAACCATTAAGTTAAGAAAGAATGAACAAAACGCTAGACACGGTTACTCTTACTGCAATGTGAAACCGTGAACATTCTTTCTCTATCGTAACGATAGAGTGCAAGTTGAAACGTTCTGAACGTCAACAACTGCCGAGACAAACAAAACGTTAGTTCAACTTTGAAAAAGTACGAGACTATCAAAGAAATTCTTTCAAAGACCTTAAAATAGCATAATATGTTAACACGTAAAACCGAAATGACGGGCTCACGATAATTAACTTCGGTACCAAGAAAAGACCGCCTACTATTAGGAAGGTCGAATATAAACAAATATAAAAATTAATTTTAATAAGTTTATAATAAAAGGAAGTTAATCGAAGAGGCCTATAAGAGGCGGAGAGATATAAAATAAATCTATAACTTTTGTTAAGCAAAATTAAGAAAGAGAGTCTATACTCTCTTAGACACCAACACTTCCGTCTAAGGGAAGGGTCGGCCATTGAAAGGTGAACGAGAGTTCATACTCTCTTCGTCACCAAAATTAATCAAATTAATTCCAAAAGCTAACTAAGCTAAAATAGAAGTTTCCAGTAAAGCGACAGCCGAAATCAAAGAGAAATACTTCACCAAAGTCGTGAAAATACTCCAAGAACATAAGCGTATCCCAGAACGTCTTGTCAGAAGCACGACAGAGGAATAATTGAGGAGGTGTCAACAAGAAGTACTTGAGTACCTGGCCACAGGTGGCGCTGGTAAGAACACCCCCTTCTAGTATTGTGATAGCTGGCGTATCCCTCCATAGAATTCTGTCGGGCAACAGAGTTGACAGCTACATGATTATCGGGTAAGTTTAATATTGAAAAATATATATATATATATACTTGTATATATATATATATACATACATACATATATTATATATATATATATATATATATATATATATATATATATATATATATATATATATATATATATATATATATATATATATATATATAGACATATACATTATATATATTATATATATATATATATATATATATATATATATATATATATATATATATATATATATATATATGTATAGATACATATACATATATATATATATATATATATATATATATATATATATATATATATATATATATATATATACACATATATATATATATATATATATATATATATATATATATATATATATATATATATATATATATATTATTATTATTATTATTATTATTATTATTAAATGCTAAGCTACAACCCTAGTTGGAAAAGCAGGATGCTATAAGCCCAGGGGCCCCAACAGGGAAAATAGCTCAGTGAGGAAAGGAAACATGGAAAAATAAAATATTTTAAGAATAGTAACAACATTTAAATAAATATTTCCTATATAAACAATAAAAACTTCAACAAAACAAGAGAAAGAGAAACTAGATACAACAGTGTCCCTGAGTGTACCCTCAAGCAAGAGAACTCTAACCCAAGACAGTGGAAGGCCATGGTACAGAGGCTATAGCACTACCCAAGACTAGAGAACAATGGTTTGATTTTGGAGTGTCCTTCTCCTAGAAGAGCTGCTTACCATAGCTAAAGAGTCTCTTCTACCCTTACCAAGAGGAAAGTAGCATCTGAACAATTACATTGCCGTAGTTAACCCCTGGGGTGAAGAAGAATTGTTTAGTAATCTCAGTGTTGTCAGGTGTATGAGGACAGAGGAGAATCTGTAAAGAATAGGCCAGACTATATATATATATATATATATATATATATATATATATATATATATATATATATATATATATATATATATATATATATCTCCCAAATTAATTTGGGCCAGCTCAACCTAGAATCATTGTTGAGCTGGTAAACCACCATCCCTTAATAAAAATAATTAGTGCTGTTCCATCGTCCGACTTGAATGTTTACTTCTTTATGTCCTTCTCTGCTACAAATTTTATTCAGGCACGATTATATTTTACCCAAGTTACACACTACATTATTCAGTTATAGCTCTGCAGGTAAACAATTAATTACAGTATGTAAATAACAAATAAAGAATAATTTTAGGTACGTATGTGGGTACAATAGTTGTTACTTACAGTATTCGACTCACAACAGGCCAGCATACATCGTGGTCTTCATCCTGATACCAGTTATATTTGTGTATTTTTGTCAGGATTTATTCAAACATAAGACCTACCAATTAATGGGGAATTTCTTAAATGAGTCATGGAGATAGAAATTCTAGTGCATTTCTTTTTCCAAAAGTTACTTTTCATGATATCCCAAACCCAAAGCTAATTGTTTGAAATATCTTGAGGATAAATTCTTCAATATAAGATTTTAAATCTTTCATTTAAATACTAACATGCCCTACATTGTTATTTGGTCCAAGGGACATGAATCAAATAAATTTTTGACATAGGTTAGATTTTTGCCCTAGATTTGTAACATACGTTCCTTATACAAGTACTGAACACGAAAAAGTACCTGCAACATGAGACGTAAGGTTGGACAAAACGTTGTAACATGGATTTTAATTTGGCATTTAATATTCAAGGATGAGCAACATAAAGTTAGAAATGCCATATGCTAATTTTGCACAAAAAGGGGTATTACGGCTTCACTGTACATTAATGCAAATGAAACCTCAATCAAACTAATATTAAAATACTTTGCTTAGCCAATCTTAGTAACCTTGTTTTCTTTTGCTGAATATTATTAAATACTATCATACGGCATTCTTAAGCCACTTTACATCATAATGCTGTACATTTACACTGGAAGATGGTTTTCACCAATCATGTACCTTCAACCCTTATATACAAACATTGGAAATACAATAAAGAAAAAAAAAACACATTCTAAATATAGTATAACCTTGTTACTTGAATCATAATTGCTCCCAAATCTTCTTCACTGCACTGGCTGTTAACACAGGGTAATTTTGTGTTATGAAGGTCAGCTCATTTCAACTTAAACTACTGTACAACAGTTGTGCTATTCTTGTAAATTTCTTTCCATCTTAACAAAAGTGTGATTTCTATCATTTCAAGGCAATGTACCTGTACATTTAGAAACTAGCCTCTACATTGTCTATTAGATACCAATAAATAACTTTAGAAATATGTTATTTTGATAATAAAATAAATTTTTTAATATACTTACCCGGTGATTATAATAGCTGCAACTCTGTTGCTCGACAGAAAACTCTAAGGTAAAATTCGCCAGCGATCGCTACACAGGTTGCGGGTGTGCCCAACAGCGCCATCTGTCGTCCAGATACCCAGTACTCAATGTAAACAAAGATTCAATTTTCTCCTCGTTCCACTGCGTCTCTATTGGGGAGGAAGGGAGGGTCCTTTAATTTATAATCACCGGGTAAGTATATTCAAAAATTTATTTTATTATCAAAATAACATTTTTCAATATTTAACTTAGCCGGTGATTATAATAGCTGATTCACACCCAGGGGGGTGGGTAGAGACCAGCAATAAAGGTTTACATTATTATGAGCTAAGAGTTTTTATTTCATTTTAGAAGTTATCAAAATAACAAAAATAAAATAAATAGGTACCTGGTAAGGAAGTCGACTTGAACAATTACTCTGCCTTTTTAAGTACGTCTTCCTTACGGAGCCTCGCGATCCTCTTAGGATGCTGATCGACCCCTAGGATCTGAAGTATCAAGGGTTGCAACCCATACAACAGGACCTCATCAAAACCCCTAATCTAGGCGCTTCTCAAGAAATGACTTTGACCACCCGCCAAATCAACCAGGATGCGAAAGGCTTCTTAGCCTTCCGGACAACCCAAAAATAAACAATAAAAAACATTTCAAGAGAAAGATTAAAAAAGGGATTTTGACGTAGGAAAAATCTATTTCTGGGCGAAGGACCTGTGCCGCCCAGTGAATAAGCTCCATTTAGCACTTATTCTTAGGTAATTTACTGCTAAATATACCAGAGAAAAAATGTAAAGGAGTGCTAGGTTAACTAGCTCGCTCACCTATTGGTGTCGGTATAAAATTGGGCGTATAGTCCAGAGGTCCCGCACTATTTAGATTTATCCACGACAGAAACCCCAATAGAGGAGAGCCGTTGAACCTCACTCGGTACTACTAACAATGCATCCGCTCAGAACCCAACTCCTTAGCACCCAAAGTTTGGGGACTCCAAGGGAGAGGAGCTGGGAGGGTTCACTGGGCGGCACAGGTCCTTCGCCCAGAAATAGATTTTTCCTACGTCAAAATCCCTTTTCTGGGCTCGAACCTGTGCCGCCCAGTGAATCTATACAAGAGAAAATGTCACCAAACTTGCAAAGTAAAGGAAAAAACATAAGCGTAAGGGAAATACAGGATGCTTTTAATCAGAGATGAGTACCAAAAATGCCGTGAGTGATAATATATACAGATACTCAGGAGTATAAAATTTACAAATATAATAACAGTATTCAGGTGCGAGACCAACGAATACAATAGGGTATAAATGAGGCAGGTAAGAGGGAGAGATAAAGAGTCAAGGCATTAACCTGTGAGTTACTTGGGAGTAACTACGCTCCCTGCGGTTACTGTAGAAAATTTTAGGGCTTCCAAATGTTTAAGGTAGTGTTTCTTGAACACTGACAGTGATTTCCACCCTGTATACCTGGAAAGGTCTGTAAAATTCATGTGGTGAAAGAAGTTCACCGAGGTAGCAACCGCCCTGATATCATGTGCAAGAGGAAAAGAGTCAGGGTTAGCTTGTTTAATAAAATACAAGATTTGTTGCCTGATCCCTTTAATAGTAATGGTACCGCCTTGTTCTCTAACGAATAGAGGCCCCGAGGAGTTAGAGGAGGTCCGGGATAAATAAGACCTAAGAGTAGTAACAGGGCACAGAGACGGATCTTGCGTGAGGGGAATAATTTTCCAGGAAGACCATCTGTTTTGAGGGTCTTCGTTCTTAGCCAAAAAGAATTTGTTAGGAGAAAGAAGGACCTCTCCCGAAGGCAGGAAGTCAATATGACCCGGGTCTCTCGACAAGGCTGCCAATTCAGAAATTCTTGCCCCGGAAGCCAAGCTCACCAGGAAAAGTGTTTTCCTGAGAAGGGGAATGTAATCACTAGAACTGTTAATGGTATCAGAAGCCAATCTGAGTACGTCATTAAGGAACCAGGTCACCGGAGTAGGGCGAGTAACCGGTTTCAGTCTGGCACAAGCTTTCGGAATTGAAGCTAACAAAGAGTCGGTTAAGTCTATGTTAAAACCCACTAGGAAGATCTTTTTCAGAGCCGATTTAATAGTGGTGATAGTATTGGCTGCCAGACCTGATTCTAATAAAGATCTAAAGAAAGTAACTGTAAGGTTCAAGTTCATACAGTTCACGTCTGAGTCTATTAAAAATTTTGCCAACTTTTTAACTGCAGAGTCATACTGGTGGATGGTGGAATCCCGTTTATCCGATTCTAGGAACAAGGTGTTTTGAGGATCAATATTGGCACCATGCATAGCCGCAAACTTCATAAAGTCCAAAAAGTTAGGGCGCTCTGAATGTTTGAGAAAGCGTACACAACGCGTGTTTGTACTATCTGAGACAGAACCGGATTGGGTATCGGGTGAGGGTATAGTCTCAACTCTCGCAGGAGAGGATACCAGTTGCTCTTGGGCCAGTTGGGTGCGACCAAGGCTACTTGTCCCTTGAAGGATCTCAGTTTGTCTAGAACTTTCAGCAAAAGACTCACCGGGGGAAAGAGATAAATCTTTTCCCAGGTGTCCCAATTCTGTGACATGGCGTCTGTGGCGTAAGCCTGAGGGTCTAGATTGGGAGCCACATATACTCTCAATTTGTGGTTGGATTCCGTGGCGAAGAGGTCCACTTGGAGACCGGGAACCTGAGAGAGAATCCACCGAAATGACTTTAGATCGAGTGACCATTCCGATTCTAGAGGGGAGGTCCGGGACAGGGCGTCTGCCACTACATTCCGGACTCCCGCCAGGTGGACAGCTAAAAGATGCCAATGGTTCAAGGCTGCTAGGGAGAATATGGCTACTAGAACATGGTTCAGAGGCCCTGACTTTGACCCGCCTCTGTTGAGGCAGCGGACCACCACTTCGCTGTCGAGGACCAGACGAAGGTGTTGTTTCTTGGGAAGAGCAAGACGTTTCAGGGATAGAAGAACTGCCATGGCCTCTAGCACATTGATGTGAAATTGGTGGAACAAGGGAGTCCAAAGACCTTGAACTTTCTTGAGCTGAGAATAACCGCCCCAACCTGACAAGGATGCGTCCGTGTGAATGATTAATTTCGGAGGCGGAAATCGAAGAGGAACTGACTTTGACAGACTGTTTGCTCTTGTCCAAGGAAGAAGTCTTTCCCGTAGAATGGGAGGAATGCGGACTTTCCTGTCCCGGAGCTTCCGGTTCACCCTCGGACGCCAGACACGATTGAAATCTTTCAATTTTGCCTTCAGAAGAAGATCCGTCACTGAGGCAAACTGAAGGGACTCCAGAATCCTCTCTTGGAGTCGTCTGGAACTTACTTTGTCTTTGAGAAAGCGTTTGGTGTTCCTTGCAATCTCTAACCTCTTGGGTCTGGGAAGACACAGAGTATGAGATATAAGATCCCATTGCAGGCCGAGCCATTGGAACTTCGATTTTGGAAGAAGACGGGACTTCTTGAAGTTGATCTGGAAGCCTAGAGATTGAAGATAATGGATGACTTTGTGAGTGGCTTTTAGGCAATTTTGGGAGGTGTCTGACCAAATGAGCCAGTCGTCCAGATAGGCTACTACTTGAATCCCTTGATTCCTGAGTTCATGAACAGCGACTTCTGCTAACTTTGTGAAGATCCTTGGGGCGATGTTGAGCCCGAAAGGCATCACCTTGAAGGAGTAACTTTTGTCCCCTAAGCGAAAGCCTAGGTACGGACGGAAGTGTCTCGCTATCGGGACGTGATAATAGGCGTCTGTAAGATCGATAGAGGTGGTGACGGCCCCACGGGGAAGTAAGGTCCGCACCTGCGAGACGGTAAGCATTCGAAACTTGTCGCATTGAATGGACAAGTTGAGAAGGGATAGGTCTAGAATCACTCTTCTCTTGTCTGAATCCTTCTTCGGGACACTGAACAGCCGACCTTTAAACTTCAGGTGTTTCGTTTCTAGTACGGCGTTCTTTTGTAAAGGATCCTGGACAAATTCGACCAGATCCGGAGTGGAATGTTGACGAAATTTGTTCGGAGGAGGAGGTCCTTGAATCCAACTCCACCCCAGTCCCTTGGAGATGATACTGAATGGAAGTATATGGACGGAGCTTCTTCCTACCCCGGGCTTGGTAAATTGCAGGGTCAGATTTACGTTTAGGAGTCAAACCCCAACGGGCTTTAAGGCTCTGGTTGACTCTAGTGGCCTCCGCCAAGACTTCCTCTACAAGGTCCTCAGGGAAGAGGTTTGAACCCCAACAGGAGGACCGGATCAGCTTATTAGGTTCATGCCTAATAGTCGCCTCTGCCAGGACATGTTTGCGACACTTGCGTTTAGCAGTGGCGAAGTCATACAGGTCGTAGTATAATGACTGCAACGTAGCCTTGTTGAGAGATTTAAAAATACTCTCAGTATCGTAAGTCAAGGCTATCGACTCCGTGGAAGTGGCCAGGTTCAGAGTACGGCCAACGCGTAGGCGAGAATCATACTCCTGTTTAATGAGGGATTCCGGGAGACGGGGAAGCCGCTCATTAAACATTACCGAAGCACAGTCTGCTGCTAGCTTTCCAGAGGTAAATGTGGTATGGACGTTGTCCCAACACTCAATGCCTGAAGGAAGAAGGAGGGAGATTGGATCCACCTCTCGGATAGGAGGCAAGGGCTTCTCCTCCAGAGCATATTGGAAGGCAAGCTCTGCTACCTTATTGACACATGGAGTCACGGAGTTTTTGTCCATTAGGAACATTGTAAAAGAGCTCTTATAAGGCGTCAACATAGTGTTGGTGCAGCCGATGTCATTCAGGAATCTGGCCCACACAGATTGGGCCTGCTCTTTTGGGAAGATGACTGTTTCCTTGGGGACCTTGTCTAACCGAACCAAAGCTTCCTCGGTAAGCCTGGCATAACCATGAAATGGAAATGCCAGACCAGGAGGAAAGAATTCAAAGTCCTCTAGGGGACGAGTGCCAAGACCCTCCAAAGTTAACATTCCGTCTGAGAACGGGGAATGAAGAGCCATACGCCAAGGGTTGTTTTTGGCAAACTGCGGGAGCTTAGAGGAATCCGGGATGAGAGAGCTTTGGACCCGCTCCGGAGCACCTTGCTCTAATGCCCCAAGTCTCTGACCGATGTTAGAGAACATCGTGTCCATCTTAGACTGTATCTCTGATACAAACTTAGCCTGCATCTCCGACATGATGCGAAGCATGGCTGATTCGGAAAGGCCCGGGCTAGCAGCAGGTGTGGCGGAATGAACTCCCGGGTCGCGAGACTTAGAGGAGGAGCCAGAAGCCTTAGATGACAGGTTTGTATTCTGTTTAGAACCATGAGAAGCCTTATGAGGCTTATGAACTTTAGGTAAGGTTCTAGACTTATTCTTGGGGGGAACTGGGTGTAATCGTTGGGACGAATCACGGTCCCCAGAAAAACCATGGAAGGAAGAGCGATCAGAAGAAGAAGAAAGAGGGGGGCTGAGGATAGGAATCTCAGCGCCAGAAACACCTGCCTCACTTACCACCCTACCTGTATCTGGATCATCCAATAACATGGGTTCCACGTCCAGGTTCATGGAGGCAACATTGTCTTCTAGATCTCCGGGGACGTTCGACGGATCCTGCTCTGGATCAATAAACCCCGCTATGGTGGCATCAATGTGGGCAATGATGGGAGCTGCAACATGCCTAGCCACAGCGGCTGAAGACTTGGCGTTGGGGTAAATCAGGGAACAGTAGTCCTCGGAGAGGACGTACGGCCGCTTGGACTTCACGTTCCGGGCAAAACCACCAACCCACACTTTCAGTGTGGCCCGAGCCGCAGACTTTTGCTCCGGGGATGCCTGAAATAATAGTGGGAATTATAAAAGGGCAGACTCCCAGTGGTCCTTCAAGACCATAGATATCTTACTAAATAGTGTATGTATGCCAAAAAAGGTAAGATAAATAAGAAGGCAACATAGCCAACGGGACTCACCGAGTCAGATCCAAGGGTGGTAACGAGGTCAAAACAGACCACACAGTTATCCGGGTGCCATACCACGACGTCCTCCAGCTGCACACCGCAGAGGGCGTGAGACCGACAGATAGTATGGCCGCAGGGCTGATGTAGAACAGCTGCACAGGCTGTCGTCTGACAATGCACCATCTATAAAAAGAATAGTATATGAGAAACTGTAATTCTCTTAAGTAGGGGCGGGTCCGGAGGACCCGGCCTAAACATAAGTCTAGCTTAAGACTAAAGTAAATAGTATAAGAGAAACTGTAATTCTCTCAAGTAGGGGCGGGTCCGGAGGACCCGGCCTAAACCTAAGTCTAGCTTAGGACTAAAGTGAATAGTATATGAGAAACTGTAATTCTCTCAAGTAGGGGCGGGTCCGGAGGACCCGGCCTAAACATAAGTCTAGCTTAAGACTAAAGTGAATAGTATATGAGAAACTGTAATTCTCTTAAGTAGGGGCGGGTCCGGAGGACCCGGGCCTAACATAAGCCTAACACAAGATTAGGGCTTAACTGTACTTTTCTTAAGTAGGGGCGGGCCCGGAGGACCCGGCCTAAACATAAGTCTAGCTTAAGACTAAAGTAAATAGTATATGAGAAACTGTAATTCTCTTAAGTAGGGGCGGGTCCGGAGAACCCGGCCTAAACATAAGTCTAGCTTAAGACTAAAGTAAATAGTATATGAGAAACTGTAATTCTCTTAAGTAGGGGCGGGTCCGGAGGACCCGGGCCTAACATAAGCCTAACACAAGATTAGGGCTTAACTGTACTATTCTTAAGTAGGGGCGGGTCCGGAGGACCCGGCCTAAACAAAAGTCTAGCTTAGACTAAAGTATAGCCATCCATTCCGGTCGAGCCGGGAGTATAAAAAAGGATGCAACAACAAAAATTTAAGACACAGGGTGTCTGATTTCCCGGGGCGAGGCTAAGACCCGGGCCGGGAAATAAAAGTATCCAAAACCAATTCGTATAGGAACTCCGGGGTAGTGATCTGTCATATAATCATCATAGGAACTGTTATAAATTAAATAGGGGGGCGGAACTGTAGATAAGAACCGCCAACGGAACCCAGAGGGTTTCATATAACATAAACCAGTGTGATAAGTGAATATAAAATAGGGTGCACCGGGATCCAACTCTGTTGACCGGTGGCCAACCAGACTAGACAGAGACGAACCCGCCGGGCCACCCGGAGGACAAAGTCCATAAACACTGAACTACCCCCTCTAAAAGGAGGGAAGGCAACGGTCCCTTAGTGGAGGGGGGAGAAGCCTAGTCGCCCACCTAGCTAGAGGGGGAGCGTGGGGGAGGATCACGTGATACGAGGCAGCAGGGCTACCAACTGACGATCCCCAACCAGACAGATCAAACGGAGTAATGGCACAAATATTCATTATAATAATAATAGCGTTAAAAATTATATGAATAAACACATAGAAAATTTTTGGGCAAGGTATGCAACATAATAATTAAATCACAAAAGACACACCTGATGGCTAAAAATAACATTGCCGCCTAGCACGAAGGTCGGCAGCCATAACGATACGTAAATGATATCGGCCCTAAAATTGAACCACGAGGATTCTAAACGCTAAATAATGAATATTCACAATAACAAATAATATTTGATAATAAAAATAATACACATAGTAACACCGCAAGTGAAACTTAAAAGCTCTCAAAAACAGGAGTACCAACTGTAGTGAAATCAAGCAAGATCGAAATGAACGAAGAGAATAAACTCCTATAAAATAAATATTAAACGATCTAGGTTGCTCAAAACACAGTAAAACCCTGCTTGGTACTTAACTTAGACGGTGTCTCCTGGGAAACCGACGAAGAAGCCATAAATCAATGGAAAATAAACCAAAATCGAGAGCACAACAAAAATGCGGGTTACTATACTCGTCGTGCTAAAAGGAGTTGAGTTCTGAGCGGATGCATTGTTAGTAGTACCGAGTGAGGTTGAACGGCTCTCCTCTATTGGGGTTTCTGTCGTGGATAAATCTAAATAGTGCGGGACCTCTGGACTATACGCCCAATTTTATACCGACACCAATAGGTGAGCGAGCTAGTTAACCTAGCACTCCTTTACATTTTTTCTCTGGTATATTTAGCAGTAAATTACCTAAGAATAAGTGCTAAATGGAGCTTATTCACTGGGCGGCACAGGTTCGAGCCCAGAAAGGTTATGGAATTAGGGAATTGTAGTGGTTGAGCCCACTACTGCACTCGCTGCTACGAATGGTCCCAGAGTGTAGCAGTCCTCGTAAAGAGACTGGACATCCTTAAGATAAAAAGACGAGAACACTGACTTGCTTCTCCAATTGGTTGCGTCCATTATACTTCGCAGAGATCTATTTTGTTTAAAGGCCACGGAAGTTGCGACAGCTCTAACTTCGTGTGTCCTTACCTTCAGCAAAGCTTGGTCTTCCTCACTCAGATGGGAATGAGCTTCTCGTATTAACAGTCTGATAAAATAGGATAAAGCATTCTTTGACATAGGCAAAGATGGTTTCTTAACTGAACACCATAAAGCTTCAGACAGGCCTCGTAAAGGTTTAGTTCGTTTTAAATAGAACTTAAGAGCTCTCACAGGGCATAAGACTCTTTCTAGTTCATTTCCAACCATATTCGATAAGCTTGGAATATCGAACGATTTCGGCCAAGGTCGAGAAGGCAGCTCGTTTTTGGCTAGAAAACCAAGTTGTAGAGAACATGTAGCCGTTTCAGATGAAAATCCGATGTTCTTGCTGAAGGCATGAATCTCACTGACTCTTTTAGCTGTGGCTAAGCATACCAGGAAAAGAGTCTTTAAGGTGAGATCTTTCAGGGAGGCTGATTGTAGCGGCTCGAACCTGTCTGACATGAGGAATCTTAGTACCACGTCTAAATTCCAACCAGGTGTAACCAAACGACGCTCCTTCGTGGTCTCAAAAGACTTAAGGAGGTCCTGTAGATCTTTATTGTTGGAAAGATCTAAGCCTCTGTGACGGAAGACTGATGCCAACATGCTTCTGTAACCCTTGATAGTGGGAGCTGAAAGAGATCGTTCTTTCCTCAAGTATAAGAGGAAGTCAGCTATTTGAGTTACAGAGGTACTGGTTGAGGATACAGATACTGACTTGCACCAGTTTCGGAAGACTTCCCACTTCGATTGGTAGACTCTAAGGGTGGATGTTCTCCTTGCTCTAGCAATCGCTCTGGCTGCCTCCTTCGAAAAGCCTCTAGCTCTCGAGAGTCTTTCGATAGTCTGAAGGCAGTCAGACGAAGAGCGTGGAGGCCTTGGTGTACCTTCTTTACGTGTGGCTGACGTAGAAGGTCCACCCTTAGAGGAAGAGTTCTGGGAACGTCTACTAGCCATCGAAGTACCTCGGTGAACCATTCTCTCGCGGGCCAGAGGGGAGCAACTAGCGTCAACCTTGTCCCTTCGTGAGAGGCGAACTTCTGCAGTACCTTGTTGACAATCTTGAACGGAGGGAATGCATATAGATCTAGATGTGACCAATCTAGGAGAAAGGCATCTATATGAACTGCTGCTGGGTCCGGGATTGGTGAGCAATATATTGGAAGCCTCTTGGTCATCGAGGTTGCGAAGAGATCTATGGTTGGCTGGCCCCAGGTGGCCCAAAGTCTCTTGCATACATCCTTGTGGAGGGTCCATTCTATTGGAATTATTTGTCCCTTCCGACTGAGGCAATCTGCCATGACATTCAAGTTGCCTTGGATGAACCTCGTTACTAGCGATATGTTTAGACCTTTTGACCAGGTGAGAAGGTCCCTTGCGATCTCGTACAACGTCAGTGAGTGGGTCCCTCCTTGCTTGGAGATGTACGCCAAAGCCGTGGTGTTGTCCGAGTTCACCTCCACCACTTTGCCTTGAAGGAGAGACCTGAAGCTTTTCAAGGCCAGATGTACTGCCAGTAGCTCCTTGCAGTTGATATGCATTGTTCTTTGACTCGAGTTCCATATTCCCGAGCATTCCCGACCGTCTAATGTCGCGCCCCAGCCTACGTCCGATGCGTCCGAGAAGAGAACGTGGTTGGGAGTCTGAACAGCCAGGGGCAGACCCTCTCTGAGGCTGATACTGTCCTTCCACCATGTCAGGCAAGACTTCATCTTCTCGGAAATGGGGATCGAGACCGCTTCTAGCGTCTTGTCCTTTTTCCAGTGAAATGATAGGTGATATTGAAGAGGACGGAGGTGTAGTCTTCCTAATGACACGAACTGTTCCAGGGATGATAGCGTCCCTATCAGACTCATCCACTTTCTGACTGAACATTGTTCCTTCTTCAGCATGTTCTGGATGCATAACTGGGCTTGGCTTGTTCTGGGGGCCGACGGAAAAGCCCGAAAAGCTAGACTGTGAATCTCCATCCCTAAATACACAATAGTTTGGGATGGGACCACTTGAGACTTTTCCATATTGACAAGGAGACCCAATTCCTTGGTCAGATCTAGAGTCCACTTTAGATCCTTCAGACAGCGACGACTGGAAGAAGCTCTGAGAAGCCAGTCGTCCAAATAGAGGGAGGCTCGGATGTCCGCTAAATGAAGGAATTTGGCTACATTCTTCATCAGCCTCGTAAACACAAGAGGAGCTGTGCTTAGGCCAAAGCACAGGGCTTGAAACTGGTAGACAACCTTTTCGAAAACGAATCTCAGAAAAGGTTGGGAGTCCGGGTGGATGGGGACGTGGAAGTAGGCGTCCCTTAGGTCTAACGAGACCATCCAGTCTTCCCTTCTGACCGCTGCTAGAACCGACTTTGTGGTCTCCATGGAGAACGTCTGCTTTGTGACAAAGACAGCGCACTGACGTCTAGCACTGGCCTCCACCCTCCTGTCTTCTTTGACACCAAGAAGAGACGGTTGTAGAATCCCGGGGTTTGATGGTCCAGGACTTTGACTACCGCTCCCTTCTCTAGTAAGAGAGACACTTCCTGTTTCAATGCTCGTCTCTTGTCTTCCTCTCTGTACCTGGGAGAGAGATCGATGGGAGACGTTGCTAGAGGGGGTTTTCGTACAAACGGGATCTTGTACCCCTCTCTGAGCAACTTCACAGATTGTGCATCTGCGCCTCTCTTTTCCCAGGTCTGCCAGAAGTTCTTGAGTCTGGCTCCCACTGCTGTCTGAAGAAGGTGGCAGTCAGACTCTGCCCTTAAAGGACTTGGTTCCTTTCTTCTTTCCACGTCTCCCTTCGGCACGAGCACCTCCTCTGCTGGAGGCTCTGCCACCAAAGGGCGGAATAAAACGGGACGCTGGAGTGTCCATCCTTGGTCTAGCTGACAAGGTAGGCAAAGGGGTGGCTTTGCGAGCAGAGGACGCAACAAGATCGTGAGTATCCTTCTGTATCAAAGAAGCGGCAATCTCCTTAATCAGGTCCTCTGGAAAAAGGCACTTGGAAAGAGGAGCAAACAGAAGTTCGGATCTCTGGCATGGTGTAACTCCAGCTGAAAGGAATGAGCATAGGTTTTCACGCTTCTTAAGGACTCCGGACACAAAAGATGCAGCAAGCTCATTAGACCCATCACGTACGGCCTTGTCCATGCAGGACATAATGAGCAAGGAAGTCTCCTTCTCCGTCGGAGAGATCTTTCTGCTTAGAGCTCCTAGACACCAGTCTAGGAAGTTAAAAATCTCGAAGGCTCTAAAGATACCTTTCAAAAGGTGGTCCAGGTCCGAAGATGACCAACATATCTTTGAGCGTCTCATGGCTAGGCGGCGGGGAGAGTCTACAAGACTTGAGAAGTC
Organism: Palaemon carinicauda; assembly: GCF_036898095.1. Taxonomy (NCBI): domain Eukaryota; kingdom Metazoa; phylum Arthropoda; class Malacostraca; order Decapoda; family Palaemonidae; genus Palaemon; species Palaemon carinicauda. The sequence continues at coordinate 21,812,351 of NC_090738.1, read as the reverse complement.
GCCCTGGGCAGAGGCAGGAACTCCCAAGCCGAGAACTTCTCCCGTGGCATACCAGACGCTCGATCTAGAAGAGAGTCTAGCAGGGGGAAACGTAAAAGCTGTCTTCCCTAAACTCTTTTTGGACTGCAGCCATTCTCCTATCACCCGCAAAGCTCTCTTGGACGAGCGTGCGAGGACGAGTCTAGTAAAGGCAGGAGAGGTTGACGGCATGCCTAACACAAACTCTGACGGAGGAGAACGCGGAGCCACAGACACAAACTGGTCCGGAAACATCTCTTTGAACAGGGCCAAAACTTTCCTAAAGTCCAAAGAGGGTTGCGTAGACTTAGGCTCGTCCAGTTATGAATGCGGTTCATCTACGTGTGCAGCACCATCATCATCAGAAAGTCCCTCATCCGAGAACTGATGAGGGAACGGCAACGGAGTGGGTAACGGCTGGTTAGCTGAGTCCGGTCGCACGGGTGCATGCGTGACTGAACCGGACGCAACGTCATGGAACTGCTGCCCAGTCTGTGAGCTGGCAATAACCATAGCAGCGCGGGGACGCACAGCGTCTACTCCAGACTGTCTAGACTGATGTGGGTGAGCAGTGGCAACCACACTGGGTTGCGGAGGTTGACGCACCGCGTCAAAACAAAACAACTCTGACGGTTGTTGAACCTCACGAACGTCAACGGATACCTCCGTGCGTCGCTGAACGTCAACATGCGGCTGGCAGATCACACTGGAACGCATGGGTGGCGGAACTCTCTCCACTGGAGTGCGTGAGAAGGTTACCTCAGCGTCCCCAGGACGCACAACCGATCGTGTGGGTGGTTGTAGGCAAGGAGCTGCACTAGCTGGTGCGGCAGCAACCTTCTCCGCACGAAAGTCCTGCATAAGCGACGTTAGTTGAGACTGCATGTCTTGCAGTAAAGACCACTTAGGGTCTACAGGAGCAGGTGCGGCGACAGACGGTGTAACTGTCTGAAGCGGTACCGCTTTGCCTCTCTTAGGAGGTGAGCAGTCATCGGATGACTGCAGCGAGTCCGAACTGACCCAGTGGCTACAGCTGGGCCGTTGGACTTGAGCGGAAGGGACCGACTTGCGCTTTAACGGTCGTGAGACCTTGGTCCATGGTTTCTTTCAAGAAACACCTTCCGAAGACGATGTATAAATAGGCTCTCTCGTCTTTGTTAGGCAGGGGCGATCTTGGGTAGATACGCCCGATACCACGGAGGGAACGTCTGTTCGCTGATTAAAGCCTCTCGAACCCATTTGTCGTACGACATTGCTTCTCCCCTGGACTTGGGAGCTTGCAAGAGGTCCCGGACTAGGAGGACGACAGGCACGAACAGACGAACCCTCAAGCGCAACACTATCCACAACACTATCACTCACTTTAACACTTCCCACTGCACTTTTACACTTCAGCTCCTTCACATCGGCCATGAGCTGATTACGGTCACTAGCCAGGGACTCAACTCTCTCACCCAGAGCTTGGATGGCATGCATCATATCAGCCATCGAAGGTTCCTGAGTGCCAGAAGGGGGATTAGGAGCAACCACTACAGGGGAAGGAATAGGTTGTGGGGCATGAGGAGAGGAAATGTCAATAGAATGAGAGGAACTTCTCCTAACTCTATCTCTCTCTAGCCTACGTGTATACTTTTGGAATTCGATAAAATCGAATTCCGAAAGCCCAACGCACTCCTCACATCGATCTTCCAATTGACAGGTTTTATCCCGGCAATTGGAACAAACAGTGTGAGGGTCGATAGAGGCCTTCGGAAGACGCCTTGAACAGTCCCTAGCATTGCACTTCCTAAATTTTGGGACTTGTGAAGGGTCAGCCATTTTGAATTGGTCAAAGGGGAATTCAAAAACTATCAAAAAGTCATCAACAAAGAATCCGTAATCAAAAAGAGTTCAAGGATTTGTGAAGAGAAAGCCTGCACAGCGAAAGCTCAATACTAGAATAATGTACTTCACCAATTAGTTGTGAAAACAAATCCAGTTTAGCAGCAGCGAGTAAGTACGTCTTGTCGGTAGCACGACAGAGAGAAAATTGAGTCTTTGTTTACATTGAGTACTGGGTATCTGGACGACAGATGGCACTGTTGGGCACACCCGCAACCTGTGTAGCGATCGCTGGCGAGTTTTACCTTAGAGTTTTCTGTCGAGCAACAGAGTTGCAGCTATTATAATCACCGGCTAAGTTAAATATTGAAAACTACTAATTACATCAAACAAATCCAGTAACTCAAATATAAATCTTATCAGGATGTCTGAAAGTTCTATAGGTACAATTTGAATAAATTTTCCTCTCAATATTTTCAAATTATACTCTATGCTGTATTATAGTAGTAACATTCCTTATAACAGAAGAATTTCTAACACATTTAGGTTAAAAATAAGTAAATATTTTGTAAATTTATTGACATATATACATTTATAAAAACACTCACTGCACTGTTTGATTTCTGAGAACTCTCGAAGAGGCAAAAAAAAAAAAAAAAAAAAAAAATAGCAACCTAACCTCTTTTCTGATTTTTTTTTCAACAAATACTATAAACAGGAGTAAAGTAAATAAATAATTTTGAGATAGATTTCATTATTTTTGCAAATATTATTTACAAATACAGAATAAATATCAAATACAACTAACCTACCATTAAATTTAAAACTGACTTCAATATGCAGTTATGGTTTATATCTTTTAACACTAATAGCTTTACTGCAGCGAAACAATAAAGTTTGAACTTATAAAATATATAAAACAATAGCCATCCTCATCAAACTCAGACTCTATCGTAGGGATAGTTAGTTATCATAGTCAAATTAAAAATTTAATTTATATTTCAAATTATTAGCAGTAAAAAAGATAAGTACTAACAGTTACTTTAGCAAAAACATTATGCAGGAGTTTTTTTTTTTTATATGACACACACTGTACTATACAATGTGCAGTAATCTTAATAATGGGATATGTGAAATTTGGCTGCAACATTCTAGAAACTGTCTCCCATAAACAGCTTAAATGTTTTACTTTTTAATAAAGCCCTTAAAACCACCAATTATTTCAAATGTAAGATATTAATTTATCTACTAAAAAACTTCAGAAAGAAATTATAACACACCTTGTATAATAACCATTACACTTTGCTCCCACACTGGTAACTAAATTTTTAGTCAGCATTCCAAATCATAAAAGGCTTCAATCCAATGTGGCTTCATCAAAATACCTGTTGAATTTCTTGGACCCATACCTCTTCCTTGGATCTTTTTTACTCCAGCTGGGAGCTAAATTAGGCATCAATCCTGTTGACAGAATATAATTTTATAGTTGTAAAAAGTTGCAAATTATCTCAAGGGAGATAAAGGATCTCGCTAAAATTTATAATGATATAATGGTAATGATACTCCTATTTTAAAATAATCATCCAAAATCATACTAATACATACTGTACTCTCAAAACAAAAATTTGACAAGATTAATTTGATACAGTATAAATGTTTAAGCATAGCATGATGACATTTAAACTAGAAAGCTAGCCCAGTTCTAAAATTTAATTTTTACAGTAAACAAATATTTAGTACCTAAATTTCATCATACTTAAAGAAAAAACTTATAGCATGAGGTCAACAGTATGTCTCATCTAAAAAAGTTTCAGGGATTAGGATAAGTAGAATTCAGAGGTGATAGGGATGAAAAGGTCGAAAAATCTACAAATCACAAAAGCCCAAACCATCAAACAAGATTTTTTTTACAAATACTGTAGCTATAAAGTATTGTACTGTACAATAGACGTTTTCCACCCCAGCTGTGGGAGGGATGTTGAAAGTAAGGTGACAAAAGAGAATACAAATTTCTTGTTACTTAAACTGGTTGGCTTTTGCCCACACAAACCAGAGATTTGGTAGTCTAGCATAATGAAATCTAGCAAAAATTGAACTTACATGTTGGGTGGGATATAAGCAGAAACCAGATATTGTTGACAAAATTTCTTGTGTCACATGATATATTAGCAAATATACCATCAAAAAATGTCTCATAAGTCTCAGTATCATCAAACACAATTATAACTTATTCTGAATGATACTGAAACCAGGAGTAATTATTGGTGAAGTGTTCAAGCCAAATAGGAAGTCTCTATCTCATATAGTTCAACTATGGTCTTTATAATATATATATATATATATATATATATATATATATATATATATATATATATATATATATATATATATATATATATATATATATATATGTATGTATATATATATATATATATATATATATATATATATATATATATATATATATATATATATATATATATATATATATATATATATATAGGAGAGACCTGAATATAGTACTAAAAAACAATAGTTTGGTTCTGGAGTGTCCTCCTACAAGAGCTGCTTACCATACCTAAAGAGTCTCTTATACCCTTACCATGAGGAAAGTGGCCACTGAACAATTACAGTGCAGTAGTTAACCCCTTGAGTGAAGAAATTTTAATATTGTAAGGTGTATGAGAAACTTTTGGGTTTTTGGTCTTGACCATGAACTCAGGAACAAGTTACAAGAGACTCCTTAAATTCTTTGATATACAACATGCCAGGTTGAACCCATCATTGGAGCTCTGCAAGGAAGAGCTACCAGGACATGTAGTGCAGCAATCATCCCATACTCCACCAACTCTAAAAATGCTCCCTGATGTAGATTAGAGTTCTCCGGGCTCCTAAAGAATACTCCATAGAGCTAAACTAGCTAACCCAAAAGCTTCAGCAATTAACAAACTTGAGGAAAGCAAAGTGCTGAACAATTTTTCCAGCATTGTTTTGGGCATTGATGGTCACGGATGACACCAGAGAAAACTTAAACTTCCTGGTCCTCAAAGAATACACCTGCCCTTAACGGAAGACTTTGACCTACGTTACATTCCGAGTATGGGGATAATTGCAAAAAATCATACCCCTAAAAGGGCAAAAGGGAATATGTATCTATCGCACATTTAGTCACAAACCAATGAGTGTCCATCTTTTCACTGGCATATGCATTCCCATTTTGTTTAATAATTAACACTAAGCCAAATTCAACAAATCAAACTAATAAGTATGAGAAAAAGATTAAACAAGTCTTCGATAGGACATCTGTACTCATTGCAGTCAAAGATAAAAGAGAAGATTCTTTGACAATAGAGTGGGCATGGTTGTTTGCCCGTACTTTACCAGGTAGTAGGTTGGCCAAGGACCCAGCCACCTGTTGAGATACTACCGCTAGAGGGTTATGGGGTCCTTTGACAGGTCAGACAGTAGTACATTGGATCCTTCTCTATGGTTTACTTTCCCTTTGCCTACACACACACAGAATTATCTGGCCTCAACTTTATATATTCTCCTCTACACCTGACAACACTGAGATTACCAAACAATTCTTCTTCACCCAAGGGGTTACTGCACTAGGAGGACACTCCAAAATCAAGCCATTGTTCTCTAGTTTTAGGTAGGGCCATGGCCTCTGTACCTTGGTCTTCCACTGTCTTGAGTTATATTTCTCTTGCTTGAGGGTACACTCGGGCACAATGTAGTATCTTATTGCTCTTCCTCCTGTTTTGTTATAAAGTTTTTATAGTTTATATTGATCTTTATTTTAATGTTACTCTTCTTAAAATATTTTTCCTTGTTTCCTTTCCTCACTAGGCTATTTTCCCTGTTGGAGCCCCTGGGCTTATAACATCCTGCTTTTCCAACTAGGGGTGTAGCTTAGCAAGTATAATAATCTATATATTAATTCGATAGCGTGTGTTATTTATTTTGTGTGTCACGCTTCAAAGAAAACAGAAATCATTTCATGGTATACTCTTACAAATTCACACTTTAAAGAAAACGGAAATAATTTCATGGTATACTCTTACAAATTCACATTAGACTCTGATTACTTAACCAAAGCACATCTTATATAGTTTTCCCAATTTTGTCTTTAGCACTTGATTCTTTTTTTTTAAATACACTATTAGACAAAAATTTGAGTTCTATCAATTTCCATAACCTAGATTATAAAATTAATCTTGGGACATTTTATTCAAACATGTATAGGTTAGGAACAAGATAATTAGTATTGAAAATATCATTTCGTGTAATTTACATGGGTTCCACGAGTAATAATAATAATAATAATAATTATAATAATAATAATAATAATAATCTGTTGCTAACTACCTGGTTAATGATTTTAATAGCTGTTCCAGCTTTGCTAAAGGCATTTCCTACTTGAAAAGACAAAAGGTTTATATGCATGTAAGAGCAAACATGCCATCATTGGGAAGAAAATATGCAAGGAATTGAGTAAAGAATATAGTAGGAAAAGGAAAAATAACTTAACCAATCTGAAGAGTCATGAATGGAAAATAGTTTACATTTACACTTAGTAAGCTTTGTGGTAAGGGAAAAATATGTGGTACTGTATAGTACAGCACTTGGTTTGTCATCCCAACCCTGAATCCATGATTTAACAATAAGAGAACAAATACTCTATTACTTCCCACAAGAAATGGTATTTTCATTATAAAATAAATTTTTGAACATACTTACCCGGTAGTTACTGTATATATATAGCTTACGTCCCTGACGTCACTTCAGAAAATTTTAATCTTGTGCCAATCGCCGATTGGATAGCCAGGTGTACCACCCCTGCGCCCTAACGAGGTACCTAGAAACCATTCCAGGAACCCTCATAAATTCCATGCCTCTAGTCTCTTAGAGGGGAGGAGGGTGGGACTTTAATTATATATAACTACCGGATAAGTATGTTCAAAAATTTATTTTATAATGAAAAACCATTCTTAAACATAAGACTTACCCGGTAGTTATATATATAGCTGATTAACACCTTTGGTGGAGGGTTATAGACAGCTAGTATATCTGGAATTTTTCTCAAGAGTTAATTAAAACAAACTTAAGGGTTTGTACCTGATAAGGAAGCTGACTTCAATGATTCTCTGTCTCATTATGTCTGCTGGCCTTATGAGATCCAGCGATCCTCCCAGGGGCTGAAGATCTCGTAGGGACTGTCAAACCGGTGTATATACCTCATTATGACAAAACCTCCTCCAATAACCAGTTCCGAGCGCTCTTCAAGGAACAAAATTGACCACCTGGCTAAAATCAATGATTTTGGAAGACTGACACAGTCTCCACAAACAACCATAAAAACAAATAAAAGTTCCAAGAGAAGAAAAGGTTATTGGGATTATGGAAACGTAGTGGTGGATCCTTCACCCACTACTGTACTCGCTATCACGAATGGTCCCAGAGTGTAGCAGTCCTCATAAAGAGTCTGGAAACGATTAAAATAGTGTGAAGTGAACACAGATTTACTCCCCGAAAAGGTTGTGTCCATAATACTCCACCACAATCTATTCTGCTTGAAGGTCATTCAAGTTGTTATAGTACTAACCTCATGCGTCTTGACATTAAAAACTTGAGGCCGGTCTCACTGTAATGTATATGAGCCTCTCTTATAAGAGTCTGATGAAGAATGAAAGGACATTCTTGACATCTGATAACGAGGGCTTCTTAATCGAGCACCAAAGAGCTTTCGACTTGCCTCGCAACTCTTTCATACTGCCTGGGTAGAACTTCAGGGTTCTTACTGGACACAGGACTCTCTCCAACTCCTCGCCAACCATATCCGAAAAATTCGGAAACTCAAAAGCCTTAGGTCAAGGTTAAGAAAGGTGGTCATTCCTGGCGGGAAAGCCTAACTGCAATGAGCAGATAGCTTCGTTATCTCGAAAGCCAACGTTTTACTAAACGTATGAATTAACTGATTCTTTTAGATGTCACCAGACTAACAAAAAAAATAGTTTTCATTGAGAGGTCCTTAAAATGAAGATGAAAGCAAGTGCTCAAGCTTGTCACTCGTAAGGAACTTCAGGATTGAGTCCAGGATCCAAGCTGGTGAATCCTGGTTGTTTGATGTTTCAAACAAGTTGAGAAGTTCCTGTAGGACTTTATCAATCGAAAGGTCCAAGATACTGTGTCTGACAACAGTCGCTAACACACACCTGTATCCCTTGATGGAAGAGGATGAACAAATGAGCTTCCTTCGAAGGTAAAACAGGAAGTCAGCAATCTGAGTTGTAGAGATACTGGAAGAGAAAAACAGAGTTGACTCTGCACCATTCTCTAAAGCTTCCCACTTGGATTGATAAATCCTGATGGTAGAAGTTCTTATTGCACTTGTAAAAGACTTAGCTGCCTCTTTCGAAAACATCTAGATCCTGTGAGGTTTCAAAAGGCTGAAGGTAGCCAGAAGAAAAGCTTAGAGACTAGAAGGATAACTTTCCAAGAGAGGTTGTTTGAGTAAAACTACTCTTAATGGAAGACTTCTAGGAGAGTCCACCATCCATTCCAGTATCTTTGTGAACCTTCCTCTTGAGGGCCAAAAGAAGGCCACTAAAGTCTCCTGGTCCTTTCGTGTGACACAAACTTTTGTGTCACCTTGTAAGGAAATAGAACGAGGAAAACGTACACATCCAGATTGGACCAGACTAATAGGAAAGCGTCTATTTGGACTGCTTGAGATCTGGCACTGGAGAGCAGTAAGATTCCATTCTCCAGCTGAGACCGTTCTTCCAGAAGTTCTTCTCTTTTTTAAAGAACTTTGTTAGAAGGAATACATTCTTCTCCTTAGCCCAGATGAGAAGACTCCTCTCAGTCCTGAAAAGGAACCTCGAATGGGTTCCGTCTTGCTTGGCAATAAAAGCCAACTCTGTGGTGGGATTGGCATAGACCTGCAACACTTTGTTCCAAACTGACCCTTCAAAGCTTTTTGAGAGCCAACTGGACTGTCAACAGTTCCTTTGGGTGATGAGGAAGCTCTTCTGATCCTCTGTCCAAAGTCCCGAAGCTTCCAACTGTCTAGTGTTGCTCCCACCCCAAAACCGAGGTGAGGAGACACAACACAAGGTCTAAGATCCTCTGTTAAAAAGGGGTAACCTTCCAGAAGTTTGACTGGATCGAACCACCACTGAAGGCAACTTCTTATAGCATCCTAAAAGAGATGCATATCAACTCAAGACCTTCTCCTCGTCCCAAAAGATTGAGGTTGAAATGGAGAGAATAAAGATAACTCACAAAAGGATCATAGCTTCTAGCTTCTGACTGGCCGGGAATCGAACCCTGGTCCAGGAAAACCGGATACATGTATTTAAGGTCCTGACTCCTGGCGTCAAGGAAACCCTATGTCGCCGCGTTGTACTAAGGCTAGACGCTCGATAAAAAACTTTCGTGATCAAAGAGATCGGAACAAAGGCGTCCTTGATCTCGACATTCGATTCGACTAGTGTCACCACGAAGTCCGAGGTTCTCATGTTCAGTGTCATGCCTCCTTCAGGATCTCCGAAGTCGAGCTTCCTGAAAGACGGGGCGCCGAGCGTCCTGAAAGACGGGGCGCCGAGCGTCCTGAAAGACGGGGCGCCGAGCGTCCTGAAAGACGGGCCGCCGAGCATCCTGTAAGACGTGGCGCCGAGTGTCCTGAAATACGTGGTGCTGAGCGTCCTGAAAGACGAGGCGCCGAGCGTCCTGTAAGACATGGCGCCGGGCTTCCTGTAAGACGTGGCGCCGAGCGTCCTGAAAGACGTGGTGCCGAGCGTCCTGAAAGACGAGGCACCGAGCGTCCTGTAAGACGTGGCGCCGAGCTTCCTGTAAGACGTGGCGCCGAGCTTCCTGTAAGACATGGCGCCGAGCGTCCTTTAAGACGTGGCGCCGAACGTCCTGGAAGGAGTGGCGCCGAGCGTCCCGTAAGACGTGGCGCTAAGCATCCTGGTGTCAGAAGAGACTCGTCTAGTTGACAGGAATACGCAATTCTTCTGAAAGGTTCAAAGTTATCTGAAAATCCTTCATAAAGAACGTAAGAAAGAGCTCTGATAAATCAATCGTCCAGATACAGGGAGGCTCTGATGTCTCTTGAGTGCAGTATTCTACTACATTTAGCAAAAGTTTAAATGCAAAGCCAGCCTCTTAAACTCCTTTCTAGAACTGTGAGAGAGATCTATTGGAGCTAAAACTAAAGGAGGATGAAAGGAAATTGTAATCCTCCTTCAGAAGATGTACTGACCAAAGGTCTGCTCCCCTCTTCTCCCAAGATTGCCAGAAGTTATGTAGTCTGGCTCTATTGCCTGAAGGCGAAAACAGTCAGACTCTGCTTCACCTTGTGACCAGGCTGACATGAGACTTTAAATAGTTCATGATTTCGATGTCTCCATGGAGAACTTTGACTTCTGAACGAAGGCATTGAGAGCAGTTACATCCAGGACCAGATAAAAGCCTCCCTCTCCCAAAAGAGAGACATTTGATATTGCAAAGTCTGTTTTGCAGAGAGGTCTTATCAGAGTAACTAACAAAGGAGGTTTCACTAGGAAGAAGATTTTGCATCCATCCTAAAGGAATAGCACGGACCTCAAAGATATCCTGCCCCATAGTCTGGATCCCTTAAGAGATTCAGCGATCCACCTAGGGGGCTGTAAAAATCTCTGTGGGGCTGCCACAAGGTCCTTGACCTTAACGTGGTTAGATCTCCACTCTTGCTATCCTGGAATACCTGATAAGGAAGCTGGCTTCAAAGGTTTATATGTCTCATTTACCTGCATTCCTTGAGAGACTCAGCAATCCACCCAGGGGGCTGTAACAGTCTCTGTGGGGCTGCCACAAGGTCCTCGACCAAAGCGTGGCTAGACTTCCACCCTAAATGACATATCTGTTTTAGACGTTGTTACTGTTTTAAGAATGATTTATTTTTAAATTATTCTCATCATTTATTTATCTCCTTATTTCCTTTCCTCACTGGGCTATTTTTTCCTATTGGAGCCCTTGGGCTTAAAGCATCTTACTTTTCTAAATAGGGTTGTAGCTTGGCTAGAGAAAATAATAAAAATAATCTCGTAACTCTGATACAAGATCTAGAGGCCAGGTTATTCAGAGGAAAAAAGAAAGCTGTCTTTCCTTGGTGCTTCTGAGACTCTAAACAGTCTCCTACCATCCTTAAAGCTTCATTGATGACTACGTGTAAATTCAGAGGGTGGCGAACGTGGAGCAACAGGCATAAAATAATTTGGAAACTAATCATAAAAACTTTCATGAGTTTCTAAATCAACTGAATGACGAAAGGAATAAGGATCTTCTTCCGAGAATCTCAAATTCAACAGGAGAAAAGTGATCACCAATGTCTTCTACTGACAAAGATCTTGTAAGACGTGGCGCCGAACGTCCTGAAAGACGAGGTGCCGAGCGTCCTGAAATACGAGGCGCCGAGCGTCCTGAAATACGAGGCGCCGATCGTCCTGGAAGACGTGGTGCCGATCATCCTGAAAGACGAGGCGCCGAACGTCCTGAAAGACGTGGCGCCTAGCATTCTAAAAGACGAGGTGCCGAGCCTCCTGAAAGACGAGGCGCGATCGTCCTGAAAGACGTGGCGCCGATCGTCCTGAAAGACGTGGCGCCGAGCGTCCTGAAAGACTTAGCGCCGAGCGTAAAATGATCTTCATTACGTCACTCGGCGCACTCAGTTCATCAGAGGGTTCTCATGGCTGACTGGCGCTCTGGAACAAAAACCGTGTCTATGTTGGTTCGTAAGCATTATAGTATTGCTATTATTAGCAAATGTGATGCAAAGCAAGACTCTAACAGCAATGTTAGTAGCTTAACGTCCAACGCTCTTTGCTTTCCCATGGCAAGGGCGAGCATTCTTGGGAATGTCAACAGGAACGCTCAAGAGGACGTCTGCTCGTGAGCTAACGCCTCTCGTTTCCTTTGGCCGATCGACATTCCTTGTCCCAGGGTTGGGGAGCTTGGAAGAGGTCTAAGGCTAGGAAAAAACATCCACTGTGCTGAATAAATTTACTGCACTAATTTCGCACTGAAACATGACAAATTCGAAGATAATTTGTATTTTTCCTAACCATACAAACCTTAGCTATTTACACAGGGTTTACCTTTAAGCGCAGCTGAAATGGCGAGCCATTAGAATTTAACGAGGGTGTATTACCCCAGCGCTAGTTAGCGGGGGGGGGGGGGGGGGGTAGGGGAGTGGTAGCTAGCTACCCCTCCCCTCCCTCACACACAGATGAATGCTCACTTTCACTTAGAGGTAGGACTTGTCTTGGGGGACAGGGCTGGCGGGCAAATGTGTGTAAATAGTTAATGTTTGTATGGTTAGGAAAAATACAAATTATCTTCGAATTTGTCATTTGTTCCGTAACCGAAATACAAACCACGCTATTTACACAGGGCGACTTACCCCTTAGGTAGGGTGGAAAGTCCCCAGCCATACTGGCTTTGGCTTTACCCGGGGACTCAGAATCCGAGTGAGTAGCACTCGATAAAAGGAGTCCCTGCACCTCACAAGTTCCTTGCTTCGCAAGGAACCATGTGGCCTACGTAAGCTTGTGTGTGAAGGAAGAAGTGTGACCCGTCCTAGGCAGTTGACCTGGAGTTCCAGAAGGAACTTTGGGTTAGGACGTTCCCAATACCACCTCATCAGGGTATGGGGGACGCGACAGTATTGACTCAATACTCGGAACACAAGGAAGCATAGTTTACCTGCAGAGGTTCGAGGTCAGCTATGCAGAGACCAGGATGCTGCTTCCCCGTAAAGGGGATGATGAAGAAAGAAGTAAGGGCCAGACATACTTCTTTCGTTCATGCAGACTAAAACCTGATAACAATGCCCTCAACCTTCTGCTACCTGTCCAAAAAGGAGCCTGAGGTTAGACCAGCTGTTGTGTAGCCACCACAGAGCGATAGAAAACGTATCAAGACTCTTGTGGGTCACGCCCTGTAGGAAGCGGGCTGCGAAGGTCATTAGACGCTTCCAGACTCCAGCTTGTAGCACCTGCGTCACAGAGTAGTATTACTCGAAGGCAAGGGACGTTGCGATGTATCCAACATCGTGCTGTAGGGCGACGTGACGGGGGAGGGTCTGGAGACAGGTCGAGATGAATGTCCTTGAGTCCGGGCTGAAGAGGTATACTGGTGACTCTCCCCCCATGTCCTCCTTGTGCTCCCAAATCGGCTGCAACTGAGGACAAACTGCAGCTGTTCCCAGCGCTAACCTCTCGATTCCTTTACTGGCAAGAAAGAGAAGGTCTTGGGACATCAGATACAGAATGGAGACTCGAAATCTTGAATGAATCGGACCGAAGGGCCGGGACCCCCAGATTCTGAGTCTAGCCAACAACTCAGGAGCGAGCCTGAATGTTGCCTTCCCCTCTTCCTTAGAAAGGGGGGAGTCGTAAGAGACCAAGAAGATTGTTTACACACTGGCCGTGGCCAGAGTGAGCAGGAGACCCAAGGCGGAATACAATCCGAGGCCTGTCGTAAAGGGTCTTGAGAAGATCTCTTAAAGGACTAAAAGTCCGAGCCATGCTCCAAGTTGGAGGTCTTCCTCCGACTAGGGCAGGGACGATCGTAGCTTCGCATGAGCGAGGATAGATCCAGCGGGCAGGAAAAAGTTATTCCTTTAAGCCTGAAGGTCAGGGAAAGGCTGAGCGACAGGCTTCATTGCCGAGAGCGGAAAGGAGTTTCCTTCCGCCGAAAGGCAATAAGACCGTTATTGCTGGAGAAGAGGCCTCAAGGGAAGAGGTATATCTCCCACGGCACCAACCACCTTAGACTCTTCACTTTGCCTGGGAGACCCCTGTGGATGACTATCGCAGATGACGCGACCTCCGTACCGCGACTGTAGCGGGTTGTCTCTTCTTGAGGAGGAGGCGTAGTGTCTCCAGGCATGAAGCCGAAGCGACGCCCCGGTTCGGGAGAGATGTCGCAGTGTGGTTGCTTGAGTAGTCTGCGCCGTGGGAGAAGCTCTCCCGGGAATTCCGTCAGGGGAAGCAGAGGGTCCAGAAACCGTTCTGCGCATAGTCCCAGTGGAGCTCTCCCATTGAAAGGTTGACAGACAACCTGGTCTTGTTGAGACCCATTGTCCACAGACAAAAGGGAGGGAAGACGCAGGCGTCGAAGTTGTCCCACCATCACCGGAATGCATCTTGCCAGAGTCTCGGGGTCTGAGACTGGGGGGAAGAATAGCGGAAGCTTGAGGTTCCAAGCTGTCGCGATCAGGTCCCCCAGACCAGTACTTGCTGGTTACCCAAGGTCAAAGACCCCCAGGTACACTCTCTCTACGAGGCTCTGCTCGGATAGTCTGAGAGAACATTCCCCTGCCTGGAATGAGAGAGCCGATGGTGGTATTGAGAGAATCTCAATCATCCCGGTATCTCTACTGCAAGATGTGAAGGTGTGAAAATGCGTCCCATGCTAGTTAGAATACGCCAGAATCATGAAGTCGACGCGCACGGGGCGACTCGGCAGGAGCTGTAGGATCTGTAGAGGGGCCAGATTACGGCCCCTAAGCCTGCCTGAATGATGGAGAGGTATCCTTCAGGTCTTGACCATAGGCCTGGACCGGAACATGCCCCCCCCTTTCCTTTGACGAGTCCGAGAACAGCATCAAGAATGTGGGGAAAGGACGAGAATATCCACTACCATCAAGAGGCTCCATAGGTCAACACCCATTGCAGGTCTAATAGTTCCGCTGGTCCCATAGGGGCCAGGAAGTCCGATTAAACATTGCCTGAAGCCACCGGAACTTGGATCGCCCCACATGGAACTTATCCTGAGGCGACCGTTCGGACTATAGACGGGTCAATGAGGAAAGGAGAACTAGGAAACGTTCCAAGGTAGGGCTGAAAGCTCTGCTTGACTGAGAACAGGTACTGCGACTCTCCTCAGTCTTGCCACAGTCAACTGAAAGGAAGGCTCGGAGGATGTGGTAACAGAATCTGGCGTCCCCAGGTGGTCACCCATCCAAGTACCGACGTTGCTTAACCTCGCTGGACGGACGAGAAGCGGGGTTTCCAACGTGCTAAGGCCGTTGACTCAATATCATGGCCAGATACTCCAGATGTTGAGGCAGAGGCTCCAAGCAAAATACCATGAGCCCACAGTCATGGTAAGCATCCGAAGCTTGTCCCGGCGCTGAAAAAGGTCGAACCCGAGCCTACCGGAGTTGACCAGCCCTCCAAACAGCAGAGGAGGCGGAAGCCTGCACCTGAGCGGCCAAGAGGAAGGCAGGGAGAGTTCTCTGGGGAAACAAACCTGCTATGCCACGGCAGGATAGCGACACTGCATCATAAGCACCCTGGAAGATGGATGGAATGGAAACTGAAAGTACCCGTCCTTCCGATCCAGGGTTTAAGGAGTCCTGTCGCCTCGTTACCAGTCTGATCGATTCTGCTGGTCTACGCTGGCCGAAGTTTGTTCGACAAACTTGATCAGGGCTGAGAGGTCGACTAAGGACATCCCCTCTCAGATCCTTTCTTACAAGAAAGGATCGACTGAGGAGGCCGGGGGTGAAGCCGTCGATGATCCTAAGGAAGACCTTCGCCTAAGGTATGGATCATTCTGCCCAACCGGGCAACTCTGCTGACGCTATGGCATAGAGGTTCAGAGACACTGAATTCGCTGACAGAGACGGCAGGCGCGATATCCTTGGCTGATCACAGAGATTGTGCAGGAATGGGCATCGGGAAGCTGTCATTCAGATGAGTAACCTTAAGCATCCTCCCAGAGAAAAACCTGCAATCCTAGAGTTCGTGAACTCCTTTTAGGACTATGCCCCCCCGGGGGAGTCTCCCGTGCCATCTGTTCCTGACAGGAGGAAACTGCAATTGGACACCTTGTCCCAGTTGTCGTAGCCGATAACTTAGGCCGACGTGATTGAAAGAAAAGGGCGCTGGAGCCCTGCAGAGTCTGGAAGAAAGCGCCTTGGAGGAGTGAAAACGGAAGTCGATTTCCTCCGCACAGCCGCTGTCTAAGTCTCTGTCCTTGGGCACAAACAAACTCTTCTCAAGGATGGAAGGGTGTCTGAGGTCGTCGACCTCCACAGATGAGACACCCGAAGGAAGCCCTCAGTCAGCGCGTCCAGATGGTACAACTTCGAGCTTGTCCGCAAGTTAGATACTTAACGACGAAAGGCCAAGGTGCCTGAGCTCCAGAGGAGGAAAGTACCCAAGCTCTTCCTGTAGCTTCCTTGAACCAAACCTCGGGCCGTTACCGAGGAGGGAAAGAACCTGGTAAGCTCCCAGAGGAAGGGGTAAGCAGTCACCCCTTGTCCGATGGAGAAATCTCGAACGGAGAGCCCCCCCGCCAAAAATACTTCCAGGGAATGACGGGGAAGGGCTAACCAGGTTCAGGAAAGAGGAGTGTTGCTCAGATCTCCCTTAAGTTTCTCCTATTCTTGCAAGTGCCATGCTCTGCGTTTACGGGGTGAGGCCGTGTTCTGGAAATACGCTCCAGAAGAACTCGCCAGGCTGGCCATGCTGCGAAAACCCCATTGGGAATCGTGGTCGCAATCGCCCTGGAGCTCGCGCGACGGCAATTCAAAGATTTTCGCGTGGGCGAACGTGGAAGCACCCATGCGCGGTAACGCAAACGAAGGTGAGCGAAGGAGCGCAGAAGGAGGGCGAGCGTGGTAGGAAGGGCGAGAGCTGGTGGTCGGCGAGCGATAACCCATAGACAAGCAATGGATACTGCAAGAAATAAGTCGACGTTTGTGCGAAGAAACACTGTAGGTTCGCGCGACGGAACACCATCCGTCCGCGTGATGGAAAACCGTTGGTTCGCGCGTGGGCGAACATTGGAGAGCATGGGCGCGGAGCGCATGAGCGTATTAGTGCAGGCACGTGGGCGTGTGGGCACGCAGGCGAGTGGTCGCGCGGGCGCACGGGCGAGCGGTCGCGCAGGCGCGCAGGCGCGCGGGCGAGCGGTCGCGCGGGCGCACAGACGAGCGGTCGCGCAGACGAGCGGTCGCGCAGACGAGCGGTCGCGCAGACGAGCGGTCGCGCAGACGAGCGGTCGCGCAGACGAGCGGTCGCGCAGACGAGCGGTCGCGCGGGCGCGCAGACGAGCGGTCGCGCGGGCACGCAGACGAGCGGTCGCGCGGGCGCGCAGGCGAGCGGTCGTGAGGGTGGGCAGGTGGATAAGCGCGAGTCCGAGGCGGCGAACGCAAGCGTTAGCGTGATGGCGAGGAAACGCACTGCCGCATGGGCGCGGAAGACCGCTGGCGATATGGATCAACAAGCAATCGGTGGTGAGCTGGTGAGCGCTAACGCGCAGGTTGGCGATGGCGCGTTGTGTTATGCCGACGTGATGGTCGAGCAGCATGCGCAGGTGAGCGATCGTGCATTGGCGAGCTATATGCGAAGGTGAGCGATCGCGAGCAGCATGTGCAGGAGGGCGATCGCGCGATGGTGATCAGCATGCGCTGATGGGCGGTCGCGCGATGGCGAGCAGCCTCTGCAGGTGGGCGATCGCGCGATGGCGATCAGCATCCGCAGTTGAGGGTCGCGCGATGGCGATCAGCATCCGCAGGTGTGCGGTCGCGCGATGGCGATCAGCATCCGCAGTTGAGGGTCGCGCAATGGCGATCAGCATCCGCAGTTGAGGGTCGCGCGATGGCGATCAGCATCCGCAGTTGAGGGTCGCGCGACGGCGATCAGCATCCGCAGTTGAGGGTCGCGCGACGGCGATCAGCATCCGCAGTTGAGGGTCGCGCGACGGCGATCAGCATCCGCAGTTGAGGGTCGCGCGACGGCGATCAGCATCCGCAGTTGAGGGTCGCGCGACGGCGATCAGCATCCGCAGTTGAGGGTCGCGCGACGGCGATCAGCATCCGCAGTTGAGGGTCGCGCGACGGCGATCAGCATCCGCAGTTGAGGGTCGCGCGATGCCGATCAGCATGCGCAGGTGAGCTAGTAGCAGGCGAACCATGTTCCTTCAGAAGAGTTGGAGAACGTTGGCGTGCCGGCTGTAACACACGCAGGCGATCCGGAGATCGCCGAGAGACAGGTGATCGCTGGCGAGCTGATGATCGCTGGCGAGCTGATGATCGCTGACGAGCAGAAGGCTACGCGTGGAAGCCTGCGTATAGAAGAAGAGTCCTTGACCCCGACCTGAACCGAAGTTCTAGATCGCGAGGGCGAACATGGGCGCACAGGGCGCGTAACAGGAACCAACAGGAACAGCAGGGATGATCATCATGAAAGCGCTGACGAACAGGAGAGCGCTGATGAGCAGAAGAGCGCCTGTGCGTTAACACTGAGCAGGAGCAGGAGAGAACACAGCAGAAGGGCGCGCAGGGAAACCCTGACACGCAAGGGAAGAACCCCCGTGGGAGGCAACCCTTTGCCCCGAGGGATCGTTGTCCGCCGGGAGACTGATGTCCGTCGGAAGACCGCTGTCCGTCGGGAAGACCGTTGTCCGTCGGGAAGACCGTTGCCCGTCGGAAGACGAGATCAGACTGCTGTCCATTTGCACCAAGGCGGAAGATCGAGAAAAAGGAGTCGTAGGCTGCAAACGGAGATTCAAAAAGGCGCCTCAAGCACCCTTATAGGGAGATGAGAGGCACTTACGACGAGGCGGACGGTGGGCCTTACGGCGAGGGAGGCCAACAGCAACAGAAGAAACCTCCGAAGAGGTGTCTCTATGAGTGTACTCTCTCACGAACGAAAGAGAAACACTTCGTAGAAGAGACTGGTCAGCAGTGACCTAAAAGGAGCAATCCTCCGAAGAGGAGCTCCTGCAGTTGCCCAGCCCCTTGAGCGAAACTGCAGGTGTGACCGCTCAGCACCAAGAGCATAGTCGCACGAAAAAAAGGCAAGAGGAGAACCCTCCCTAAGGGGAAAAACTCAAGCCTGGACAGGAAAAACTTCCCTCGGAAGGAAAGTTACCTGCCCAAGGAGGCAAGCCTCCTGAGAGTTCTAAAATGAACTGGAGAGCTGTCCGTCGTCACGGGAGTACTTCCAGTAGAAGGAGACACGCCCCTGACGAAAACACAAGGGGGGAGGCAGCAACAGCCGAATCCCCAGGACTCAACAAGACAGCTCACACCGTTGCCATATTACAGAAACGAACTAGATCGGTAACTGTAAAAAAATAAAACAAAAAAACATTAGTACACATTCATTCCCCCGGGAGGGCTCCGAAGAGGAATCCCGAGGGAAAGGAAACAAGAATTACACAACAGGCATGTGCCCTCACAACCACTTACACTCACGGAAGGAGAGATGTAACCAAAACAGAATTATAACAATTATAATTATGTAACTATGTAATTATGTAATTTAAAAATGAATGAACACTAAAGAAAGAACGAAAACCCCGAAAGGAATCGTTCTACAAAGCTGAAAAATCAACAAATACAATTAGATTCATAAACTAATTGAGACAAACGTACGACGTAGCAACCCCCCACACGGAAGGGAAGCTACAAGGGCGTAGTAACACGTAGTAAAAGGGTGAACGACCTCAAGAGAGAGAGAGAGAGAGAGAAAGACATAAGTCAAACTCGATCGCCACCCATAACGCCGTGGCGGCCAACTGCCGAGGACACCACGTAGATAAGTACACTACACACACAAATCTGAAAAGGAAACTTACTGATTTCTATACTCAAATATGTATACAAACATGAAAACATGTTTACATATATATTGAGTAAATGAAAAGTAAGCGATTAAGTAAAGACAAAACAAACAATGGCTGCCAAGAGAGGACCAAGACAGAGACGTCTGTCACAGTCCGAGCCGAAAGTGAAAGTGAGCATTCATCTGTGTGTGAGGGAGGGGAGGGGTAGCTAGCTACCACTCCCCTAACCCCCCCCCCCCCCCCCCCGCTAACTAGCGCGGGGGTAATACACCCTCGTTAAATTCTAATGGCTCGCCATTTCAGCTGCGCTAAACGGTAAACCCTGTGTAAATAGCGTGGTTTGTATTTCGGTTACAGAACAATTGCACTTTTAACTCTTACACAAAAGACCATAATTAGTCCTGCCCGTTGTAATAGATCTTTCTCTACTGCCAAGGGCTTGAATGAGAATGCAAAATCGTTTCTAGTTCTTGCTATACAAAAATGTAACAAAATATTTTTTATAAAATATTATCCTGATATTTTCATTGTAAATAAATGTTTGAACACACTTACCCGGTAGTTACATATAACTACCGGTAAAGATAAATGTTCTACATACTCACCAGGTAGTTATATATAACTACCGGGAAAGTTAAATGTTATATGATTCAAATGAACAGATATAGGAATAACATATATAAATGTAAACAACCCTTAATTCTTAAAGGTTCCCAAAAATAGTGATTTGTTATTATTAAAATTAACAGATATCGCAATAACATACACATATATATATATATATATATATATATATATATATATATATATGTAAACAACCCTTAAATCTTCAGGGTTTCCAAAAATAGTGGATTGCTACACTTTACAATCCGAATACATATGTGAATATACCAATAATACTAGAATCCCAACATCGAAAGAAAATAAACAACGATATCAAGAATTGTTGGGACTGCATCGTATTTTCATGAGAACTACACAGCAAAAATTGACAATACGCTAGTTCTATTTAATCTTTGAAAATAGTATCGATGATTTAAAGAACGAATACAGTACTAAAAACACAGAAATTTCTTAAAAATTAATATAATCTTTTTATATTAAAAGTTAAATACTTATAGTAAGTTAGACTTCCTTTTCATTCTTTACAAGAAAAAGCAAAGAAAAGAATTATGCAACATATTTAGTACTATGTTGCTTACGTCACACGATTGTGACGTCATAGAGATGGTGGAACGATCTCTGCCATCAGGTTTAAAGAGTAGGTTCGTAAGTTTTACAGTAGGGGGAAAAAACTCCCATTCCTACCTCTGTTAAGATACAAACGTAGTTAAAGCACTAACACTCAGTAAAAATAAAATCCAACCAGCAAAGGCTAAAAATAAATTGTACATCACCAAGATAACTGTAATACAGTATACAGGTTAAAGCGAGTGAAAAATCCAACATCTTGCCGCTAGCGCGGCAGGGAATATATGAGGGTTCCTGGAAGGGTTCCTAGGTACCTCGCTAGGGCGCAGGGGTGGCACACCTGGCTATCCAATCAGCGATTGGCGCGAGATTCGAATTTTCTGCCGTGACGTCAGGGACGTAACCTATATATATAACTAACGGGTAAGTCTTGTGTTTAAAAAGTGAAAACTATGGAACTATTTATATACATGTAGGTATTAAGTATACACATTCAATGAATTTATATATGATAGAGGCAATAAAACAACAAATGACCTATGTAAATCATATTGTCCTTACCAGCTTTCTGTGACATAGTAACCAGATATTTGATGCGCAATTGCTGCTTTGTGCAAAGCCCAGTGGTACGTCGTGGCAACAAACACCCATCTGGACGTAAGAACTGGGATAATATCAAAACATCCTGAAAAGTAACTTTCAAAATTAGTTCTGAGGAAAGCACGCTGTTCTGAATTAGCCTTAACACTGTGCTATAGATATTTAACATTTGTACATAAAATGGAAGAAGTCTCAGGATTTACACTTGAACTATCTACATATAACCATTAATGACACCAGAGAACTTCAAATCAATATGTTAAAAAACCACTGCTTGAAGTGAGAATTAACTAGAGAAGCTTGGACAAATTATAAAAATTTGTCATTCTATTTGGCATTTTTATCTCAACGGTAAAAAATTCCTGACTTTTCAGCAAGTATGAATGGCTGTTCTGTTCAATCTATAAAGCTTTAGAGGTGTAAAGGAAAAATAAATGAAGTTCCCAATTGACCAGAAGTGCTGATTTGAAAATGGCAATATGAAACCAATAGTAAGGCCAAGAAAATCATCTGGAAAACATGAGATCTAATAGAAATTTTGGAAGACAACACATGACAGAATAGTGAACTCCAGTTACATCTAACTCCATGAAGAGAAGAGTTGCTATGAGTTTTTTCCTTACTAAAATCACTCAAGAGTTTTAAAAATGTGTTACTACAGTATACTGTACATTATAAATATGACAAATTTGGAAATAATTTTTATTTTTCCTGATTATACAAACCTGGAGCTCTATACAGTGGAGATATATTGTGGCGATAGCTGAAAGCAACCGTTAAGTCTTTTACGATGTGTAATTACCCTCCACTAGTTAGCGGAGGGGGAGCGGGAGTAGACCAGCCTGCCCGCTCAGACCTGCACTAGTTACAAACAATCACTTGGCAATTGCGGCAGGACTTCCAAGGGAAGGTGATGGTGGGACCAGTATGTGTAAAGAGCTTCATATTTATAGTTAGGTAAAATAAAGATTATCTCCAAATTTGTTATTTTTTCCAGCATTATATACAAACCCTTACGCTCTGTACAGTGGAGACTCACACCATAGTGGGTGGAACTAAAAAATAACCAACTGGCAGGTGAGTGCCCGGGATGTCACTCTGTGTTTCGCTAAAGCTGTTTAGAGACACTCTAACACCTAATTAACCCATGAGAGGTAATGGCCTGGGCAATCCATGCTAGATGTAAGAATTTAGCAATGTTACTTAACCAGGTAAGTGTAAGATTGGAGTTTAACCACACACTTAACTTAGACATTGCCCAAATCAACCTTGCTTGGAGATCGTGGACATAAATATATACACAAGTACTGTACCAGGCTACACAAGGGACAATGGTGCCCACCTGCAGTTAGAGGAGGTTAGCTTGCAGAATTCCTCCATGCTGGACCCCAAGAGAGGGGAGAATGAGACAGTAAGTGGCCAGTCACTCTCACATATATTCTAGGATCAGCCAGTCGTCCAGATAACGGAGGAGACGGATGCCGATCCTGTGTGCCCACGACGATATTAGGGTGAACACTCTGGTGAAAACCTGTGGTGCTGTGGAGAGACCGAAACACAGCACCTTGAACAAGTATTCCTTGTTGTCTAGGCTGAATCTTAAGTACTTCCTTGAAGACGGATGGACTGGGATCTGGAAGTACGCGTCCTTCAGATCCAGTGTACACATGAAGTCTTGAGGTCTCACTGCAAGTCTGACCGTGTCTGCGGTCTCCATGCTGAACGGAGTTTGCTTGACAAACTTTTTCAGAGCCGAGAGGTCGATAACTGGTCTCCAGCCTCCAGACATCTCCTTTACAAGAAAGAGTCGACTGAAGAAGCCTGGGGACCCGTCAAGGACCTCTTGGAGAGTCCCTTCTTCAACATGGTCTGGTTCTTCAACTGCCCCCTTGCTGATTCCATGGCAAGGGAGCTCAACGACACTGGATTCGTTGTCAGGGGAGGTAGAGATGTTGTGAACGGGATGCGATACCCCTGACTGATTACAGAAATCGGCCCAGAGTTGCTGCCACCTGTCTGCGCAACTTTGAAGGCATCCCCCACTGGTGGACATGCAGGGGGACTGCCTATCCTAGCGTTTTCAGCCTCGGCTACTCCCTCTAGGATTCTTCCCTCCCCTGGAGGGCTTCTTGCCTTTCCTGTCCTTGACAGGAAAGGGCTTAGACACCACTCTTCGCTGACAATGTCGGTTTCGTGGTCTTCGTAGGCCGGGACTGCTGGGGTGCTGGAGGCTTATAGGGCTTGGATGTCAAAGCCCTATGTAGGAGGAAGTCTTGGTGGGACTTACTCCACCTCTAAGCAGCCTGCTCCACGTCCTTAGGCTCAAAAAGATTCGTTCCCATCACGGAAGAATGTCAGAGCCTGCTTATCTCGGTGCTAGGGACCTTCTGGTGGAACCTCTCAGACACCACATCCCGACGTTTCAGGATGGTGTTTGCCCACAAGTTCGAGACTTGGTGGTCCAGAAACTTGATCGTGCGAGTGCCTGAGAGTAGGAAGGTCTCCATAGCTTTCCTGGTAAAGTGAGCCCTCGTTTATCGCGGTAGATAGGTTCCAGACCCGACCGCGATAGGTGAAAATCCACGAAGTAGTGACACCATATTTACCTATTTATTTAACATGTATATTCAGACTTTTAAAACCTTCCCTTGTACGTAATACTGTTAACAAACTACCCTTAATGTACAGAACACTTAATGCATGTACTACAGTACCCTAAACTAAAACAGGCACAAATATTAAAGGCGATTTTATATCATGCGTTTCCTAAACACGCCAAAAAGCACGATAAAAAATGGCAACTAATGTTTTGTTTATGTTTATCTCTGATCATAATGAAGAAACAAACGCATTTACACAACTGTGTATAGGTTAGTTTTTGCATCGATCATATTGATTATTCAGTACAGTATGTTGATTTTGTTATTACCAATGTTTTACTTAATTTTTCTTAGGACTTCCAAATGAAATGTTTTTCTTTATGACGCCGCCTGAAACAACGGCGTCATAAAGTAAGCTCAGTAAACAAACGAAGGCATTTAACGCTCATGATGAAAGTGATAAAGTATGATATTACAGTAAAAGCTTTTAGAAAATATGTTATTACAAATATTATTTACGGTATCTATATAAAATCATACATACGTAGAAAAGCAGGAAAACAATTTACGAGAGAGAGAGAGAGAGAGAGAGAGAGAGAGAGAGAGAGAGAGAGAGAGAGAGAGAGATGTTTTACGTACATAAATGTAAATTTTAAACAAAAAAATAGCCCCATTTCATATAAAATAGGCTATTACAAATATTTTACTTTATCATATTACAGTAGTCTGTATAATACTGTAAAGTTCAGTACAGTATGTTGTTGTTATAGTCGTGGCGATGAAATTCTCACGAAAGAAAAACACTCCCTTTGATTACAACAGCTGATTCATTCTCTCTCTCTCTCTCTCTCTCTCTCTCTCTCTCTCTCTCTCTCTCTCTCTCTCTCTCTCTCTCTCTCTCTCTCTCTTTGTGTTATACAATACTTACATATAGATGAAGAAACTAAAATTAGTTTTCTAAGTGTCAATTAAATACTAAACGAAAAAATTATGCCGAGTTTACATCCATTTCAATCGTTGCTAAAAATACAGCATCCGATTTCATCAGCAAACCACTATTTTTTGGGAAACATCATTTTATTCTAGAAAATTGCTACTCTTTAAATAGTTAATTGCACATTAAGAAAGCGTGTACTTTCGTTTTTAAATTTCGGATGAGTTTTAAAAATCGAGTATTGTTGACTTCTTTTTGTTTTACTTTTGGCAGTGATTAGATCAGCTGACGTCTAGCTGCCGCTCTTGAGAGTGTACGAATACACTAACAAAGTATCGTTTATACCATTTCTTAACTTATTCAAACCGTCTACAGTATACAGTTGATATTACATAAGCACCAATGTGTTATAACCTATAATTTTTTTTGGTTTATTACATTTAAAACAACACACACACCCACTCTCTCTCTCTCTCTCTCTCTGGGCTACTTTTCACTACCTCCCATTCCTTACCTCTCTCTATCTCTCTAACAAATGATATCTTTGTTGCTCCTCAAAGTTTCATTTATATTGAAAATCAATCATGATTCAATTTTCCTTACTATCTCCAATCTCGCACCATCGGTCATAACGCGGTATTTTCGAAATTTCCGGAAAATCCGCGATATATGTATATACATGCGTTATGAAAAAAATACGCAAGTGGTGAATCCGCAATGGTCGAACCGCGAAGTAGCGAGGGCTCACTGTACGTTCTTTGGATAAATCCTCCGAACGTATCAGGATACCTAAGGTCCCTAACCAGATATCCATCCATGAAGTGGCCTGCATGGCACACTTCGCAACCTTCTCCTGATTAAGAATCTCAGTCGCCGAGAATGAGACCTGCCGGTTGGAGAGCTTCTCAAGAGGGACTCCCCTGGTAAGCTCTTCCAAGGAATGGTGAAGGGGAAGAGCTAAACAAGGCTCCTCTACGATCTCAAAGTACCTCCTCTCCTGCACACAAGGAGGTAGGAGAAGCTTGTTGCAGGCACTGGATTGGCTGGAGGAGGCTAGCTCAGAGAGTTGGACTGCGATCTTGTCCCTGGAACTCTTAAACCCCTGAGACCAGGGCAAGGCTCCACTGGCCTTAGAGGGTTTTTGAGTCCCAAAAACTCTGTCCAAGATCGTGTCTTTGCCCTCTCGAGGAGAATCTCCGGGTCAGCAAACCCATTGAGAGTCCTCATAAGGGTCAGAACCTGCCAAAAGGTATGTTCTGACTCCTGCAGCTCTCCTCCGGAATGACTAGCAGCGAAGTCTCCTGTCACCAAAGGCTCTTCTTGTCGAGATTCGCGGACGTTCTCCGAGTGACTGGCTGGCTCCATTCTAAGTCTTGACGAGGACTTCGGTACTGTCTTGGAGTCTTTCGACTCCCTCCTGGGAGGGATGCAGGACTCCAACAACGACGGAGGTAGGCTCTTCTCCGCCCCGAGAAGACGTTCCAGCGCAAGTTGGGGTTTCTCTCATTGGTGCGATGGGGGAACGTCCCACCTCACGTGACTCCCCTGAGGACGGGTAATCCTCGTCCGAAGGGGAAGGAGAAAAAGTCTGGGGGGGAGGGGGCCTGCCTCGAAGGCTTACGAGGAGACAGCTTAGTCCTCGGAGAAGTCACCGCTTCTGAAACTCCTCTTTTTCTCTTCAGGGGAGTAGACGCAGCCAAGGATTTGTGGCCAAAATCAGAGAGAACAGGCTTAACAGCCTGCGTGACCGCTCTGATAAGTGCCCCAAACCAAGGCTGCTGGCTGATGGCTGCGCTATCAGACACTCCCTCTGGAGGGACAGGGATCGACCGATCCCTGGGAGGAGTTTCCATAGGGGGATTCGCCAGAAAAGAAAAAGATGATAAAGAAGAAATGTCCCTGGACCTTTCTGGAACCTTCCCCCTTACCGGCGAGAGCGTTGTCCTTCAGCCTCATGCGTGGAAGGATATTGGTGATTGCGCGTGGAAGGATACTGGTGATCGCGCTGGGGAGCGCATTGGCGCTCACGCGATGGGGAATACCCGGGGTCGCGCGCGGGAGACTGATGGCGCGCGTCCGTGCGCACAGGAGACTTCTGATGTGCGCGCGATGGCGCATAGGAGAGTGCGCAGGAAGCTGGTTGCGCGCGCAAGGGTGAATGTTCGTGCGGGAGAGAGATCGTACATCCCAGAAGAAAACGTCGCGCGCGCAGGGGAGATATCCCTTGCGCACGGGCGAGTATCTGGAACCTGCGCTCGTTGGCGCGCATCCTGTAGGCGCACATCAGGCTGGTGATGCGGTGCTGCCATGGGAGATGGGCGTGGGCGCGCATCTTCGTGGGCGCATGTAGGTGACTGTGTGCGAATGCGCGCTGGCGAGGGATGGCACGCAGGTGAAGACCGCCGGCGCGTTGGCGAGCGCTGGTGAGTTGGGGAAGTCCTACACTTCCTACCGCACCAAGATCTGAAGATCGTGGGTGCGCAGGAGATCGTTGGCGCGCAGCAGGTTGAAGGCGCGCAGTGGCGCGCTGGTGAGCAGGTGAGCGCTGGCGCACAGGTGAGTACTGGCGCACAGGTGAGTACTGGCGCACAGGTGAGTACTGGCGCGCTTTATCAGGAACCTTGGCAGCAGGTGAGCGCTGGCGCGCTAATTCAGGAACGGCAGCAGCAGGTGAGCGCTGACGCGCTATCTCCGAAATCTCAGTGAGGTCAGGAGAACGTTAGCGCGCATGCTTGGCATGGCGCGTAAGGGACATACTGTATACGCTAATTTGCGCGTACGCCCTTGTTGCCCCGAAGGGACTGGTGCCTGTTTTTTTAAAACAGGTTTGGTTGGCGCATAAAGCGCATCAGCAGC
Source organism: Palaemon carinicauda (assembly GCF_036898095.1). Lineage (NCBI taxonomy): Eukaryota > Metazoa > Arthropoda > Malacostraca > Decapoda > Palaemonidae > Palaemon > Palaemon carinicauda. The sequence continues at coordinate 21,784,697 of NC_090738.1, read as the reverse complement.
CAGGAACGGCGACGGCAGGTCAGCAGGTCTGACGGGTGGAAGGTCAGCGTGCCCTTTGTCAGGACGACCTTCCACCGAAAGGGATCGCGAACGATCCGCAGAGAGGTCCAGGGTAGTAGCAAAAACAGTCGGAGATCGATGACGAGGCTCCTCTGCGGCGGACTGCAACAGTGATGGTGAATCGAAGAGGTGCATCCTCACTGTCTTATAAGGTGAAGGAAGGCCTCTCCGGCGAAGAGGAAGGCGAGCCTTACGACGAATACGCTGAAATAAATCAGTTACATTAACATTTAAATCCCCCCCGAGGGAAGAGGTGGAGCTACCTCGCTAGGGGAGGCAACGCCGTCTCTCGAACACCGAGGTCGGGAAACAGAACTACGGTCTACGCTACCACTCGATCGTCTCTCGAAAAAAACTGATTGAGTGGGAGCTTTGGAGGAGGTTTGAGCAGCGGAAGAAGAGCCCCTGGGATTTTCTCTTTTCAAAGAAATCTTCGAAGGAGAAATATCCCGCCTGGACTTCTTCCGTCGCCGAGAAAACCTCTCCCACTGGGAGGTAGACCACCCCCTGCACTCACCACACTTATTACTACTATCACACCGTTGGCCCCTACAGTAAGGACAAAGGGTGTGAGAGTCCGTCTCGACCACCGACATAAATGTACCACAAGGGCGGTCGGGTAATCCAGGACATTTGCGCATTTTCGCTGAGGCCAACTTCGCACACAAACCTGTAGGAGAAAAAGCAGAAAGACATTAATGGCTGTCAGAGGCGAGGGTGAGAGCGGACACGTCCAACTACCACCTGAGCCGAGAGCAAAGTGAGCTCAAACACAGGTGTGTGTAAGGGGGGGAAGCAAGCTACCCTCCCTCCCCCCGCTAACTAGTGGCGGGGTAGTAAACCCTCGTTAAAATTCTACTGGCTCGTCATTTCAGCTACGCCGAAGGTAATAACCACTATTAAATAGCGTGGTTTGTATGTCACTTACGGAACAAATAAATTTTTTAGCATACTTACCTGGTAGTTATACAGTACAGTATATATAATTACCAGGTAAGTCTTATGTTTAAAATAATTCAACAGGAGAAAATTGATCACCAATGTCATCCTCTGACAAAGATCTTGTAAGACGTGGGGCCGAGCGTCCTGAAAGACGAGACGCCGAGCGTCCTGTAAGACATGGCGCCGAGCGTCCTGAAAGACATGGCGCCGAGCATCCTGAAAGACATGGCGCCGAGCATCCTGAAAGATGTGGTGCCGAGTGTCCTGTAAGACGTGGCGCCGAGCGTCCTGAAAGAGGTGGCGCCGAGCGTCCTGTAAAACGAGGCGCCGAGCGTCCTGAAAGACGAGGCGCCGAGCATCCCGTAAGACGCGGCACCGAGCGTCCTGAAAGACGTGGCACCGAGCGTCCTGTAAAACGAGGCGCTGAGCGTCCTGAAAGACGAGGCGCCGAGCATCCTGAAAGACGAGGCGCCGAGCGTCCTGAAAGACTTGGCGCCAAGCGTTCTAGCAAAATGATCTTCATTACGCCGCTCGGCGCGTTCGGTTTAATGACTTCCGATCAGAGGGTTCTCATGGCCGACTGGCGTTCTGGGACAAAAACCATGTCTACGTTGGTTCATAAGCATTGCTATTATCAGCGAATATCTATGACTTATAGTATTGCTATTATCAGCATATGTGATGCAATGCAAGACTCTAACAGCAAGGTTAGTAGCTTGACGTCCAACGCTCTTTGACTTTCCCATGGCAAGGACGAGCGTTCTGGGAACGTCAACAGGAACGCTCGAGAGAACGTCAGCTCGGGAGCTAACGCATCTCGTTTCCTTTTGCCGATCAACATTCCTTCTCCCAGGGGTTGGGGAGCTTGGAAGAGGTCTAAGGCTAGGATAACGATGTCCACTGTGCTGAATAAATTTACTGCACAAATTTAGCACCGAAACTTGCACTTTTAAACTCTTACACAAAAGACCATAATTAGTCCTGCCTGTTGTGAGAGATCTTACTCTTCTGCCAAGGGCTTGAATGAGAATGCAATATCGTCTCTAGTTCTTGCTATATAAATTATAACAAAATATTTATTATAAAATACTAAACTGATATTTTCATGTAAAATGAGATTTTCATAATACAGTAAAATAAACTTTCAAACATACTTACCCGGTGGCCATATAAATATAACCACCGGGTAAGTCTTGTGTTTAAAAATAAACGTTTGAACACACTCACCCGGTAGTTATATATAACCACCGGTAAAGTTAAATGTTATAAATACTTACCCGGTAGTTACATAAAACTACCGGGAAAGCTATATGTTATATGATTAAAATGAACAGATATAGGAATAACATATAAATATATGTAATCAACCCTTAATTGCTAAGGGTTCCCAAAAATAGTGATTTGTTAAAAAAAACAGATATAGAAATAACATAAATATATAAATGTAAACAACCCTTAAATCTTAAGGGTTCCCAAAAATAGTGATTTGCTACAATTTACAATTGGAACATATATATGAATACTAGAATTCCCAATATCGAAAAGAAAATAAACAAAGATAACAAGACATGTTAGGACTGCATCGATTGTCATGAGTACTACGCAGCGCAAAATTAAAAATACGCTAGTTCTATTTAATCTTTGAAAATAGATCGATGATTTAAAGAACGAATACTAAAAGGACAAATATTTCTTAAAAATTTTTACATTAAAAGTTAAAAACTTATTGTAAGATAGAATTCCTTTTCATTCTTTACAAGAAAAAGCAAATAAAAGAATTTTGTAAGACATATTACGTTGTACTCTGTAGATTACGTCATATGATTGTGACGTCATAGAGTTGGCGGAACGTATCTCCGCCATCATGTTTTAAAAAGTAGGTTCGTTAGTTTTAATCTGTGAAAATAGATCGATGATTTAAAGAACGAATACTAAAAGGACAAATATTTCTTAAAAAATTTTTACATTAAAAGTTAAAAACTTATTGTAAGATAGAATTCCTTTTCATTCTTTACAAGAAAAAGCAAATAAAAGAATTTTGTAAGACATATTACGTTGTACTCTGTAGATTACGTCACATGACTGTGACGTCATAGAGTTGGCGGAACGTATCTCCGCCATCATGTTTTAAGAAGTAGGTTCGTTAGTTTTAGAGTAGGGGGAAAAAAACTCCCAATCCTACCTCTTTTAAGATACGAACAAAGTTAAAACACTTAACACTCAGTAAAAATAAAACCCAACCAGCGAAGGCTAAAAGTAAATTGTACATCACCAAGATAACTGTAATATACAGGTTACAGCGAGTGAAAAATCCAACGATGTTGCCTCTGCGGCAGCAGAGAAGATATGAGGGAACAGGGGATGGTTCTGAGGTACCTCGCTAGGGCGCACTGGTAGTACACCTGGCTATCCAATCGGCGAGTGGCGCGAGTTTTGAATTTTCTGCCGTGACGTCAGAGACGTAAGCTATATATATAACTACCAGGTAAGTCTTATGTTTAAAAATGAATTTTGCAAGTCATACTACGTAGTTTACGTCACATGATTGTGACGTCATAGTGTTGATGGAAGGATATCCTTCCGCCATCATGTTTTTAAGAAAAGGTTCGTTATTTTTACAGTAGGGGAAAAAACTCCTAATCCTACTCCTTTCAAGCTGCGAACATAGCGATCAAACTCCAACCACCAACTCTCAAGTCAAAATAAAACCAAACGAGCGAAAGCCAAAAGTAAATTGTACATCACCAAAATAACTGCAATTATACAGGTTACAGCGAATGAAAAATCCAAAGTTGTTGCCGGCGTGGTGGCAAGGAAGATCTGAGGAATCACTGGAATGGTTTCAGGTACCTGCCTAGAGGGCACACTGGTGGTACACCTGGCTACCCAATCAGCGATTGCCGCGAGTTTTGAAATTTCTGCCGGACGTCAGGGACGTAAAGCTATAAATATAACTAACCGGTAAGTCATATGTTTAAAATTTTCTTGTTATAGAACAAATTAGTTAAAAGCATTTATCATGCACCTGAAAATATCAGGTAAAATTAGATGTATCATAATTACTTACAGTGTGCTTCACATTGAGATTCAATGCACAAAGTGGACAATCATGGCTACCCTCTTTTCCTTTTTTTAACAAACGAGGAGCTAAGGGTGATTCAACATACTCAGCACTTATTGTTGTCACTTTCTCTGATTCGTCTACAATAACTGAAAAAGTATACAATTGTTATCAAATGTCATCACATGGGTTTATGTAGTACCTTAAATTAATTCCCTGCTTTGATAAGCTGCAGCAGAGCTTGTTTGCAACACACATGAAGACTAACAGTAAATTTTACTGTACTGTATAATGATTATCTCTGGAAATTTATAATCAGTGTCGAATTGATTTTTATTGTACTGAACTACAGGTAAGTGCCTTACCTCAGTTACACCTATTCCATAAATATTTGCTGCCAAAATAATAATAATTTAGTCTACTTCATATAATCACATGGAAAAATCTATAAGGACATGACACAAAACTGCCTAAAGGTTAAACACATATGCTTCTTGAAATAAAGTTGCTATACAATAGACTTGTTTGTAACTTGGACATAATTGAATAAGTCCAACAAAGCCAAATATATAGTATGGTTAGTCAACTCACATTATAAAAATGCATCGTACAGTACAGCACACAGTGAAGTGTATAAATGAACATGTGGTGACTTTCACCAAACCCAGAACAGACGTCTTCATACAACATACTAAAATCTAATTTTTTCCAGATCAAATGTGGGATTCAGATCCTGCAAATCCTCAATCTGCCTCAACAATGATTAGGTTATAAGATCCAACCTAACTAAAATTTGAGACAAATTGTGAAATATTACATACTGTATAAGGTTGTACTATTTTTAGAGGAAATTGACAGCAGAATTCAGAACTCACATTTTCTATTGTTTATTGCAAACAAAAAATCTCACATTTTCACTTAACCCAACCTTGAATGCCAAGTTATTATCCACCCCTACCTCCACTTACCTAAACTCACCTCGACATTACCTAAAGCGACCTAGGATGTTGCGTTCTTACTCATCAAAAATAATAGCATCTCTAGAGGAGTCTGTATAAAAATATGCCCATATCTTTACTAAAAAGACAAAATTTAGGAAAATTAGCTCTTTACTAGTAAATTCAAATTTATCAGCAATGCAAAAATGTGTCGGTTATGCAAAGACCCTTTGGTGAAGTTAGATCTGCCATTCAAGCCAGCCCCTAAACACCAAGTGCTTTCTGAAGTGAGCGATTAGCAACCAGGAACCTGGTGGGCTTTGGGGAGACACAAGCATCTACAAGATATTTAAGAAGCCTACTGAAATGACTACTTAGTTTGGAGCCTTTGTATATCAGAGGCCAGTTCCTCCCGTGTGGATTAAAAATGGACATCGACGAATGTAAACTTTCGGTTTCATTGTAGTGAATTACATGGCAATGTAACCTAGGAAAAAAACTACTGTTTCTTATAGAAAAAATTACGCTCTCTTCGAAAATGACACCCGTTTCCGTCGCAAATTAATAGTTTCAGAAATAAATATACATCTATATCCTCCAATAATGGGGGACCCCAGTGGGAACTCGGGGTTTTGGGTGGGGAAAACATACTGAGGAATCGATATATAATCGTAAAACAAGCCTTTTCTTCTCTATACATTACCTTCTTGAAATTATAATAACCGGAGGAAAATACAAAACCGTATATCTGGATAAACTTTGGAGGCGCTGTTACAAAGATTGTGTCATGAAAAAATACAGTAACCAGTGCTGCCAACGTCCGATGTAGATCAAATGTTACTTTGTGACCTGTCATACTACTAGGCTAGGTTAGGTGGGTTTGTTAGGTTCTGTGCCCTTTTTGTACATTCTATATATTGAGTAAAACTTATATGGAGAAATTCTTTAATATATGGAAATATCTATCATTACTATCTGTAGTAATGTCAACGTGCCGTTGGTAACTCTGTGTACCATACGTCAACGTTGGTAACTGTGTATTATTGGTAACGTTGCTAATGTTATCGTTCGTTCGTAAGAGAAGTGACACCGTGCATCTCAAAGTTATCCGAATTGGTTGATCTGATTGTTTCCGATTGAAATGATCATCAAATTCGCTTAATTCACATTATTTACTACAGGAAAACAAATATATTTCGTTTCCCCAGTATGTTTTCCCCACCCAAAACCCCGAGTTCCCACTGGGGGTCCCCCATTATTGTAGGATATAGATGCATATATACTTCTGAAACTGTTCATTTGCGTCGGAAACGAGTGTCATTTTTGAAGAGATCGTAATTTTTTCTATAAGAAACAGTAGTTTTTTTCCTAGGTTACATTGCCATGTAATTCACTACAAAAATACCAAACTTTCCACTGCATAACCCAACCTACAAGCCATGTCCTTACATACTTACCTAAAGGGGGGGGGTGTCACGAGCTCCAGTGATCCGCCTTACACTGTCGTATTCTAAGTTAGCCGTAATAATACATACAGATGAGTGCTATCATACATACACCCACTTAGTTTGGTCAAATATAATATTAATCAAATAATACTTACTCTTTTTAACATTATTTTGTGATGATAATGAAAAATGTTTGGCAGCAGATAATCCTAGACACGGTAGCATGGACGTGCATACAGATTGCTTAACCGGCAATACTGCATGTAATACAGAACCAAAAGTATTCTTCCCTGCACATGCCAATGTTCTAAACGCCATTTGATTTTTCTTTGGATTACAAAATAACTAGATATCCTTCCTTAAACTTGAGCAAACTCAATTCCTAAGACAAATGCACATTCTCTACTGAAACGACCATGTAGAAGAAGTTTGTTTACATCCAGTCCTCCACCAATATCAAAAGGTGTTAGACCTCAGCAAAATTTTTATCATTCGGTATTATTATTATTATTATTATTATTATTATTATTATTATTATTATTATTATTATTATTATTATTATTATTATTATTATTATTATTATTATTATTATTATTATTATTATTATTATTTATATTTTTTAATCAGCTAAGCTACAACCCAAGTTGGAAAATCAGGGTGCTATAAACCCATGGGCACCAACAGGGAAAAATAGCCCAATGAGGGAAAGAAATAAATAATTTATATAAGAGAAGTAAAGAATAAAAAATATAAAGCATCTTAAGATCAGTAACAACGTTGAAATAGATTTGCCATGTACTGTATAGAATATAAAAACACATACCAGCCTAGCTGTTAGAAATAAAAACATTCACTGCATGTTTAAACTTCTGAAGTTCCGCGGTCTTAACTGCCCAATTAGGAAGATCATTCTACAATCTGGTCACAGCTGGAATAAGACTTCTAAAATACTGTGTAATATTGAGCCTTGTGGTGGAGGATGGTACAGTCTGGGAAGGTTTGAATGCAAAGGATAGTCAAAATTGTGAAAATATATTATGCAACCTGCAACACGAACATACTAAAAAAAACGGTACCAGATATTAATATCAATATCCGGAATAAGTAATTTGTCTAGCAACTGCTTAGTCCATAGCTTCGAACCTCAAACTACATACTTGACTCAGTGAAGCATTGAAAGAATTTTACCTACGACAGATGTGTTTCTATTGCTTTTGAAGTTTTTCATCCTTTTGGGAAGCGATGGAAAATTATATTTTCTTTAACATTTTATCTAATTTAACGAACAAATCAGCGAATTCAGCGCATGTGTTAAGCATTTTTTTTTTATCTTTTCTCGTGAAGATAAGACAAGTTAGTTTCAATGATTGACACAGAGGCTGGAGCGATTTAATTCCAGTCAATGACCATATCTAAAATATTTACACCTTACTATGTAATATGTACTACAAATAGATATAGGATATCTATGTGCATAACACTGCAGTGTAACTTTGTCACCAAAGTTACTTCCACTGTCTTGGGTTAGAGTTCTCTTGCACACTATTCTATCTAATGTCTCTTCCTCTTGTTTTGTTAAGGTTTCTATAGTTTATATAGTAAATATTTATTTCAATGTTACTGTTTGTAAGCAGGTTAGGACATACTCGGGAACAGTTGATTCCTTTAATGTACAACAGTTAATTACAGATCAAGGGATGAGCGGGAACTGTTCAACTGACTTGTGTCTTTTCCAGGTTTTTCTGAACCCCGTGCAAAGAGATACACATAACGGAAAACATATCGTACATCAAATTGAACATTCCTACACTGTTCTTAAAATATTTTATTTTTCCTTGTCTCCGTTCCTCACTGGGTTATTTTCCCTGGTGGGGCCCCTGGGCTTATAGCATCCTGCTTTTCCAACTAGGGTTGTAGCTTAGCAAGTAACAATAATAATAATAATGTTATTTTCCTTCAAAAGTTTTTATTTTTCCTTGTTTCCTTTCCTTTCTGGGCTAATATTCCTGCTGGAGTCCCTGGGCTTATAGCATCCTGCTTTTCCAACCAGGGTTGTAGCTTAGCAAGTAACAATAGTAATAATGTTACTTTTCTTCAAATGTTTTATTTTCCCTTGTTTCCTTTCCTTACTGGGCTAATATCCCTGTTGGATCCCCTAGGCTTATAGCATCCTGTTTTTCCAACTAGGGTTGTAGCTTAGCAAGTAACAATAATAATAATGTTACTTTTCTTCAAATATTTTATTTTTCCTTATTTCCTTTCCTTACTGGGCTAATATCCCCGTTGGAGCCCCTAGGCTTATAGCATCCTGTTTTTCCAACTAGGGTTGTAGCTTAACAATTAACAATGATAATAATGTTACTTTTCTTAGAATATTTTATTTTTTCTTGTTTCCTCTCCTTACAGGGCTAATATCCCTGTTGGAGCTCCTAGGCTTATAGCATCCTGCTTTTCCAACTAGTGTTTTAGCTAAGAAGTAATAATAATAATAATAATAATAATAATAATAATAATAATAATAATAATAATAATAATAATAATAATAATAATAATAATAATAATAATAATAATAATAATAATAATAATAATAATATCATGAAGAGCTCTCCGAACTTCAGAATTACATTTCAGTACAAAGTAGGTAACCCCACCTGCAGAATAATAGACTTAACTTCTCTTTCATTTACGGGCTGCCAACGCAAGAGCCCGTGTCTTACACAAGGTAAGGCAATCTACACACACACTTCGTCATAGTATTCATTGCATATAATTATTTTTGGTTTTAGTTTTTTACATCTTTCTTGTCTCAAAACCAGCAACCATATGTTTGAATCTTATTTCCTGCTTCATATCTAATCCTATCATCAGCAGAATTTACAACATGGCCATTTGAAGCTGACCTCGTATATCTTCAAGTGCTTTTTCAATCTAATTTTCATGTCCATATTTCCAGTTGATGCTTGTGTTGATTTAACTACTATTAGGTCTTTTTTCTTTACCCTTTTCAGCATATGTAAAGTTCTCATTTTTTCGTGTCATCTGTGTTAATGGATTCCATATTTGCTAGATTATCAATTTCCTCATTAAGATCGTTAGTTTTTTTTTTTTTTTTTTTTTTTTTTTTTTTTGGGGGGGGGGGGGTAGAATAAGCTGCGTCAACGGTGAACCTCGGAAGGTTGTTTTAGCATAATTAAATCGGCATCAATGACCACTGATGTTATGATGCCAGATAATTACAAACCATTCATTCATTCATTTTCCAATTCAGCATTTTTTCATGTTTTACTGTGAAGTTTTTCTTTTGCAGCTCTTCCTTCATTTTTTTAAGATTTTCGTCTCAATATCTTCTTGTTTTCCATTACAATTCTGGTTTCATCTACACACTCCAACACTAAAGCTTTTGGATGTCTCTTTTCATAGCCTGAGTAGCCTGAATGCCTTTATCAAAGTTAATTCTTACAAAAAGTTTTGCATCATCTGTAAACATCAAGTCGAGGCATGCAAGCTGGTCTACTGAATCGTTCACATAAAAAGTAAAGTTGACCCAGAACAGATCCCTGTGACAATCCTGATGTTACTGCCAAGTGAGAGTAAATTTGACATCTGATATCAACAACTGTCTTCTATCTGCAACAAAATGCCTGATTCACTCCAACATATTGCCTCGAATACCATAACCATACAGTTTAGTTAAAAGCCTCTTGTATGGAACAGTATCAAAAGCCTTTTTACAGTCTAGATAAGTAACATCAACATATGTCTGTAAAACAACTGCCTTTATGAGTGCTTCAGTGCAATGTGAGATTTGTAAGGTTACTACACTTACTCCTAAAACCACGCTGCCTTCCAATAAAGATATCATCTGACTCTAAATATTCAATCAACTTATTTCTAATGATGGTATTACATATTCTACACACTATATATGTTGAGGATATAGGTTGGCAACTGAGAGGATACAACTTACAGCTTATTTTGAAAGAGGAGACAAATCTCCGCAATTATCCAAAATACTAGTGATATCCATACTTATAAGGAGTTTTTTTTTATCATAATCAATATTAGGATTGTTCACTCAATATGACATTCAATCACAAACTTGGGGTGAATTCCATCTGGCCCTATTAGTGTTAACATTGATATTCTTAAGTAACCCTAAAATAGTAGTTAAATCAACTCATTTTTTTTTTTTGAAGATAGGCCCCTTATACCCTGCACCAAAGACTAGTATTGTCAAATATAATTAATTAACAAAGACACTTTAGAATGCTTGGTCTCTTGCCATTTTCAGGTTATACTTTTCAGTTTCCCTTTTCCATATCCAATTATTTAACCGATTCATCGTAAAAATGCTGTGGAGTTACGTCTTATGAATAGTTTTCCTATAATTCGATACTTGTATTATAGTACGTTTAATTTTAGGATAAAGTACACAGCATTATAGCGAATAGTTTAGTTAGTAGTAACACATACACAATATATATATATATATATATATATATATATATATATATATATATATATATATATATATATATATATATATATATATATATATATATATATATATATACATACATATATTGTGGAGAATATTTCCTATAATTAAATGTTTGATTGGGAACTTAGCTAGTCCAGGAAAGTCTCCCTATGTCAGTTACTCAAATATCAACAGGGAAGGATAAGCACTTACACTCAGGGCACAAACACCCTGCTAATAACTTTACTGAGGTAGTTCCCTAACCCTCACTTTTAAATTCAAAAAGGAAATTGTACAGGCCGGAGAACTCCACACATGAAAATAAAAGTAATTTAATGGCCTACTCTAGCCTTGTCAGGTTTATAGTCATCTACACTCTCAGGCGCTGTTTCGACTCCATCCCGGGGGGCACAGTGTAAAATCCGGACGTCGGACGTTGGATGCCGTCCGGGAGAATAGAAAACCGCTAGTTAAATAGTGTAATGTTGACGTCCGATTGAGATTATTCTCAATAACATGAAAATTAACCAATATTTTTCGAACATTTATTTAGAAAATAACAGAAAGTATCAGTGAACATTACCAGTCACAAAAAAAGGTGTATTTTCGCGTCTTTCCCGGTGATACAAGCGATTTTCTATTCTCCCGGACGGCATCCGACGTCCGACGTCCGGATTTTACACTGTGCCATCCCAGGGACCCTAGTGAGATGCTGGACAGGGATATTACGTTAAGTAATTATTGAGACAAACCAAAAAATAGCAGTGATGTAAAGTAAAGTATATAGTTTAAAGATATGGATCTTTACCTTCGAAGCAGATATTCAAAAATAAGTTGCTCGCTAACACATCCTTTTTCAAGTTACTTACTTCTCTTAAAATATTGGGTATATCGTCCCAAGATTAAATACTGTATTTATAATAGTCACAATGAAATAAATGGAGGATTAAAAATACGACAAGGTTTAATTAACCTAATCTTGATTTATTTTACAAATTTACATTAAAAGAAATGGACATCTGAACAAACACAAAAATGGGAACAAAATAAAATATCATGCAATAAAAAGCTATTCAAAATAATAAAAATGGTTGCTTAGACACGTGGTCTTCTGCAATAGTCAATAAATGAAATTAGGTTGGACACGTGGCCCATGTGACCCAGAGACTGTGTTAGTCCCAAAAGCAAAAAATGATATCCAAGAAAAATATACACACAATCCCACCGCACACAGTCCAAAATATGTAATAACCAGTTAACCTAATCAAGTCAAAATTAGTCTAAGCTAAAAAATAGGGGAAAACTAAGTGGGCACAATATAGTACCTACACTCCTTAGAATACTGCCTTTATCCTCAAATGTCTGTTGACCGGATCGTTGCAGTTTGCACTCTCTACTCTGGCTCACCCCAAGAATCTTCACTTTTGGCAAATATGGTTTACCAGGCTCCTTGGAATATCGTCTCTTCAACCGGCATGACTTCTGTGTAAGTCTAGGTTTGGGAATGGGGGTTGGGGTGAGCCAGAGGTGTACGGATCCACTGACAACCAGGTCAGTCGGTCGATACTGCTTCCGAACGAATGGGGCGACTATAAAGCAAGCCATTCACGATCAGTAATTACTGAAGGAATTCCTTCAAACTTGACAAAACTGATCCTGAATGGGGTTGTTTGAGGCCTGTCAGTACAACTGTCAGTTACAATGATGAGAATCAAACTCTGCTTGATTTTG